>NC_081359.1:110535610-110720610 GCF_030684315.1 Stegostoma tigrinum | reverse complement strand
TATGGGTGAGTGTGTGTGGGTGAATGTGGGGGTGTGTATGCGTGTGAGTCTGGGGGTGTGTGTATGGGTGAGTGTGTGTGGGTGAATGTGGGGGTGTGTATGCGTGTGAGTCTGGGGGTGTGTGTATGGGTGAATGTGGGGGTGTGTATGCGTGTGAGTCTGGGGGTGTGTGTATGGGTGAGTGTGTGTGGGTGAATGTGGGGGTGTGTATGCGTGTGAGTCTGGGGGTGTGTGTGTGGGTGAATGTGGGGGTGTGTGTGGGGGAGTGTTTGTTGGGGGGGGGGCCTGCCCCTGCCCCGCCCCGCCCGGTTTGCGCGTGCGCGCGGCCGGCCGTTGAGCGGATAGTCCGCTCGGAGCCCGAGGGTGGGCGGCCGTTGTTGCTGCCGCCGGCTCCGCCTCGTCGATCGCAGCTCTCTCGGAGACGGCGGGCAGAGTGCTGTCGGTGGTGTGGAGATGGCGGGCCCCAGCCCCGGGCCCGCTCTGTGGTATCACCGGGACCTGAGCCGAGCGGCGGCCGAGGAGCTGCTGGCCCGTGCGGGCAGGGATGGCAGCTTCTTGGTGCGGGACAGCGAGAGTGTGAGCGGGGCCTATGCCTTGTGTGTCCTGTGAGTATCCCAACCGGAGTACCCCCGGGAACTCTTCGTGCAGCTGCTTTGTTTTGTCGGAGTTGGGTGTTTCTGGTGTTTTTGTTTTATCTATAATTCCCTCACCTGGCTGCTCCTCAGCGTTTATTTACCTTCGGTTCACACATCGGCTTTGCCGTCTTTCAGGCGGTTCTGGAGTCTGCAAAAGTCCAAATTTTAAAAGTTTGCCGATGTGTTGAGGAGTTTTTGTCCGTTTGTGCGTGTGTGGGAATTTTAAAATGCGAGTTTCGCGCTTGTCTGTTTTAACATTATAGATATGTGTGCCCTTGAGTTTCTGAAACCCCGAGGTTCCCGTTTAAACGCAGCTCATTCTCCAACGTCAGGAGACTCGAGTGATCCCTGGCATGTTGTCGTTCAGTCCACCTCCTTTCTTTTTTTTTGTCCCAGTCATCCCAGCCGTTTTGTTTTCGGGAAATACCAGCTACTCTTTGGCTTGGTAGATGGGTTGCAGCCACTGTTTTTTTTGAAAGAGTACGTGTGTTTACATGTGTGTGCACACGCTCAACGCATTTGTTTTCAGAATTGCTAGATCTGGAGAGGGGAAGTTAGGTTTGCATTTGTAATCCCAAAGGGGACTGAGTTGGCAAGTTTTCTTGCAGATTTGAGCAGTTTCTTTTCGCTCCAGATGAAGTTTTTTTTTGCAGGCAGTTGAAATGAGAAGTCCTCTGTGCTGTCTGCATCCATTACAGATCGCGAGAGAAGCATGACCTTCACTCTGAAAAGGGGAGCTTTTTGCTTAAACTATTTGGCCTAATCCTGTTACTTGTATTCTCTTAATGGATGTATTATCCCACTCTCTGACTCCAGTCTGAACAAGACAGGTACAAGAGCTTGCTGGACCAGAGAAACAGAACTTTATTGTGCAAACAATATATTTTTCTTTCACAAACAAAAACTAAAATTGCTGGGGCAACTCAACAGGTCTAGTGGTGTCTGTGGAGATTAAAACAGAGTTCAAGTCTTGGGTCCAGTGATTTACAGCATTGGTAGTTCCTTTTTTTGTGTGTTTTGTTTTCTCTCTTGTTCTCTACTGCACCAATTGGGAAATGCAGCTTTTTAACAGAATCATGGAATTTTAGAAATCTAGAGATCATTTGGCCCATGGTGTCTGTACTGGCTCCCTAAAGAGTTACCCAGCTAGCCTGATTTCTGTAACCCTCTAAGTTCTTCATATCCAAAATTCCAGGATTTTACTGCATTCACGTTTCACTATCTGCTGTAACAAGGTGTGGAGCTGGATGAACACAGAAGGCCAGGCAGCATCTTAGGAGCACAAAGCTGAGATTTCAGGCCTAGACCCTTCATCAGCAAAGGGGGAGAGGGTTCTGAAATAAATAGGGGGAGAGGCGGAGGCAGATTGAAGATGGATAGTGGAGGAGATAGGTGGAGAGGAGACAGACAAGTTAAAGGGGTGGGGATGGAGCCAGTAGAGCTGAGTGCGGGTGGGGAGGGGATAGGTCAGTCCGTGGAGGATGGGCAGGCCAGGGGGGCGGGATGAGGTTAGGAGGTAGGAAATGGAGATGTGGCTTGACGTGGGAGGAGGGGATAGGTGAGAGGAAGTACGGGTTAGGGAGGTGGGGATAAGCTGGGCTGGCTTTGGGATGCAGTGGGGCGGAGGGGAGATTTTGAAGCTTGTGAAAGCTGCATTGATACCATTGGGCTGCAGGGTTCCCAAGCGGAATACAAGTTGCTGTTCCTGCAACTTTTGGGTGGCATCGTTGTGGCACTGCAGGAGGCCCAGGATGGACATATCGTCTAAGGAGTGGGAGGGGGAGTTGAAATGGTTTGCAACTGGAGGCGTTTGTTGCAAACCAAGCGTCGGTGTTCTGCAAAGTGGCCCCCAAGCCTCTGCTTGGTTTCCCCAATGTACAGGAAGCCACAAGGGCTACAGTGGATGCAGTATATCACATTAGCAGATGTGCAGGTGAACATCTGCTTGATGTGGAAAGTCTTCTTGGGGCCTGGGATGGGGATGAAGGAAGAGGTAATATGCTAGGATTTGATTCCATGCCCCCAGAACATCAGCCTGAGGCTCTGGATGACTAGCCCAGTGACATTATGGTATCGCCTCCCTGGTAAACTACAGTATAATTATTGTCACTTGAGAGAATAAATGATGTTTTATTTTCCCTTACATGTACAACAAATTTTACTGTTGTCTTTTACAGTATTTGTGAGCTGAACTTAGTAAATTCTGTGCCAAAAGAGTGAAATTTCTGAGAGAATTTGCCACTAACTGAGTTGTGCAAGCTGTATTTTGAGGTTGAAGATGTGATTTTTACCTTGGGACATTTGTGGTGTTTTTTTTTAGTATTTCAACTCCAATGTCACCTGTGATGTATCCAGTCAAGGCTGATAATACTGATTTATCCTTTTAATGATTTGTGTTTTCAGGGCTGAAGTGAGTTCTGGCACTGATAGTAGGAACTGCAGATGCTGGAGAATCTGAGATAACAAGATGTAAAGCTGGATGAACACACCAGGCCAAGCAGCATAGGAGCAGGTGCTGCACCTATAATGCTGCTTGGCCTGCTGTGTTCATCCAGCTCTACACCTTGTTTTCTTTTGTTTTATTTGATGAACCAAATGCTGTTGGTATTTGGATCTAATTATGTTTAAAACTAGGAGTCAGTTGTTGTTTTCTCTGTATATTACTGACTAGGAATATCTGGTAGCAAATAGTATTCCTGATCATTACCCATTAACTGTGCAGTGTGCACCAAAAACAATAACTATAGGAGAGACTCGACAGTTCTGGCAGCATCTGCGAGGAGGGTGTAAAGTTAATGTTTCAAGTTGTGTCTATTCATCAGAACTGGCCTACAATTATACTGTTGGTGCAAATGCTAGAAAGATGTGATTTGCTTTAGCTGTGAAATTTGCAGTGAAAAGATGCCTTTTTTCCCTACACTTTAACATTTTACAGACAGCTGTATTTTTGAAGTGCTGGAAATACAGAAGTTAATTTGCACACAGTACAGTTTGTTTTTTATAGAAAGAGCTAATCTGATATCAGTGTTGTTGGATCAGTGGTAAATAATAGCCAAACCACTGTAAAGAACTCCTGATACTGTGAATCTCACTGCTGGGAGAGGGCGGTGAGGCTTTTGCTTCATACGTTATTCAAAAGGCATATCTGACTGTGTCTGTTTCCCCTTTTCTCTCTTGTCCCTCCCCGCTGCATCAACCACCCCTAAGAAAAACCTTGCAGACTCTCTGATAGTGTGGCACTGCAAGGAAAGATGAAGCCAGAACCAAGGGCAAAAGCTACTGTTCTGTTTGCAGTTGATGCTGCATCAGTTCCTGGGTGACTTTGTAAGGTCTATAGCCTAGGTCCTGTCGGGAGAATGGTAAGAATTTTACTTGAACTCTAAGTTGCAATTAAATTCCGACCACTTTCTCAGATTGTGGCCCCCTAAAAAGCGAGGGAGTGCTTGTTTTTGGTTAGGTTGATGGAGGATATATGTCACTGACAGACCCCGAAGGTGCAATACTGTTGTAGCTAGACAGACTGATGTAAATCTTTTTCACACTCTGAAAGATTTCTTTCACCTTTTGAGTGGTATTTAGAGACTAACGCTAACTGGAATCTTGCTGAGTAGTTTCATCTCACGTTCATCGGGTCGGAAGTACAAGAAGCTGAAATTTCAAAGCAGGTCATTTTGCGATTCTTGCACTTGCCATGGTGAGTGCAAAATGAAGTCTTGGCAAGCATTTTTGTCAGCTTTTTTTAGTTGTTGTTGTGAAGTTCTGTCTGATGAGGGGCTGTTGCCACTGGCAAGCTGATGTGTAAATGAGAGGTCAGATTTAAGAAAATTGGCCTGTTTAGCAGAGGTCAGGTGAAAATTTTCTTTAAGCAGTGAATTTGTTCTGATCTGGAATGCACTGTCTGAATGTGCAGGAAAGCATATTTATTAGTAACTTCCTAAACAGATTTTGATAAACACTTGAGGGGGAAAATATCACAGTGCTGCAGGAAGGAAGGTACAGGTAGTGAGACTAATTGTGTAGCTTACTACTTGCTAAGAGCAACACGAAGTTAAAACTTTAAGCTTGCAGTTATCAGAAACAAAATGCAAGAAAGCACATTTAGAAAGGAAAGAACAGAAGCTCTGGTGGTGCAGTGGTAGTTGCCCAACCTCTGAGCCAGGAGTTCCAGGTTCAGTAGCCACCTGTGCTACAACGTTCTTGGATTTGTAAATACAAACTTTGAAGGAAAAGAAATTTCAACTGCAGAACTAAACGTTTCAATTTTCGTAGTAGGGATAATCTTGCCTTGCCAGCCAGAAAGTGTGCTGTCTGTTTCTCAGAATAGAAAATACCCATACTCATCCTGTGCTTCTCAAATGTTTTCCCACTGAAGACCTTTTTTGAACCTTAAATTGTTATGACTCCCCCAAGTGAGAATGATGGGGTTGGTAAGTGGGTGGAGAAACCTGAGTGAGGAGAATCCTGTAGAAGTTGGAGGCTGTTAATTCAGGATGCAGTTGTTGTAATTTGGTTAGAACTTTGAGAAGACCATTGTGCCTTGGAGCTTGCAACCTTAATTATTTAACCCTGTCTCCACTGTTTGGATATTGCCATTTCCAGCTGGCATTTATTGTGTTGAGCAGTGATGAAATCCTTCTCAGTTCTCGATGATCCTCAAGGGAGACAATGGCTGAGTGGTGTCACTGCTTACCTATTAACCCAGACTGCCAAGTGGTGTTCTGGAGACCTGAGTTCAAATCCCATGATACAGAATAACAAACTAGGAATTAAAAGAGTTGAATGAGGACCATGAACCCTTTGAGTGTTGAAAAAACCCATCTGGCTCACTAATGTCCTTGAGAGAAAGAAACTGTTGTCCTTGCCTACTTGGCCCTACATATAACCCCAGCCCACGGCAATGTCATGAAGTCTTACTCTTAGGGATAGGCAATAAATTCTAGCTTAGCTATTGACTCCCACATCCCATGAATGAATTTTTAAAAAAGTTTGGCAATGACAGATCCTTTTAGACTGTGAATATTTCCTTTCACACCCCGAGTATTTAAACAAGAGAACAGTGTTGATGTGAGAACCAATCCTTGTGGGACTTTAAAATGACTCAGCCAACATCAATTTGCATTTGTACAACACCTTTAATGTAACAAAACATTCCAAGGTATTTTACAAAACTATAATCAAAAATATTTTACACAATAACACGAGGTTAAGGTGGTAATCAAAAGCGTCGTCACAGTACAAAAGTCATGCTTAATTCCTTAGTAAACTTTGATTTAATTACAAACCTTTGAACTGTAGTTAAACTATTGGTCATTATGTTAATACCTTTTGATTCAGTGTCAAGTTTTTTTTTTCATATCCATTTATCCGAATGCGATTCAATAGAACTGTGTACTGTACTGGTGATTAATGGAACATAGACCGGTACAGCACAGAACAGGCCCTTTGGCCTACAATGTTGTTGACCTGTTATCCTACTCTGAGATCAACTACCCTGCATACCCCACATTTTGCTATCATCCAATGTACCTATCCAAGAGTTGCTTAACTGCCCCTAATGTATCTGACCCCCCCCCCCCACCCCCACTAGCAGCGCATCGCACTCACCCCCCACTAAGGATGAGATTGTGAAGTATTTGAAAATGCATGGCAGAATAGGGCCAAGTCAGCATGGCTTCTAAAGGGGAGGTCATGCCTTACAAATCTGTTAGAGTCCTTTGAGGATGGATAATGAGCAAGCTAGACAAAGGAGAGCCAGTGGATGTGATGGATTTGGATTTCAAGAAGGCCTTTGACAAGGTGCTGCACTGAAGGCTGCTAAATAAGATAGGAGCCTATGTAAAAACTGAAAGAACTGCGGATGCTGTAAATCAGGAACAAAAACAATGTTGCTGGAAAAGCTCAGCTTGCCTGGCAGCATCTGTGAAGAAAAAAAATCAGTTAATGTTTCAGGTCCGGTGATAAGGAAGGGTCACCAGACCCGCAACATTAACTCTGATTTTTTTTTCTTCATAGATGCTGCCAGATAAGAGCCTATGTGTTAGGGGCAAGACACTGGCATGGATAGAGGATTGACTGACAGGCAGAAGGCAGTGTGTGGGGATGAAGGAACCTTTGTCAGACTGGCAGCCAGTGACCTGTGTAGTTCTACAGGGGTCTGTGTTGGGATCACAACTATTCATGATGCACATTAATGATCTGAGGAAAGGAATTGACGATATTGTTGCTAATCTTATGGATTACACAAAAATAGATGGAAGGACAGGTTGTGTTGAGGAAGCAGGAAGACTGCAGAGGACTTGGATGGGCTAGGAGAATGCACAAAGAAGTGGCAGATAGAATACAATTTGGGAAAGAGTGAAGTTATACACTTTGGTTAGAAGAAGAGATGTAGCTTATTTTCTAAACAGGAAAAGGCTTTGGAAATCTGAAGCAAAAAGGGACTTTAGAGTCCTAGTTCAGGATTCTCTTAAGGGTAACGTGTAGGTTCAGTTGGCAGTTAGGAAGGCAAATGCAATGTTAGTGTAGAATTCAAGAGAGCTAGTATTCAGGAGGAGGGCTGTGCTGCTGAGTCTGTGTAAGACCGCATTTTAAATATTGCGAGCTGTTTTGGACTCTGTATCCAAGAAAGGACATGCTGGCCTTGAAGGAGGCTTACAAGAGCGATCCTGGGAATGAAAGGCTTGTCATATGAGGAATGGTTGAGCACTCTGGATCTGTACTTCGAGTGTTGAAGGAGGATTGAAACTTACAGAACACAGAGGCTTGGATAGAGCAGGCATGGAGAAGATGCTTCCTCTACTAGGTGAGAGTAGGACCTGAGGGCACAGCCTTATGAATTCTATGGAATTCATTGTTGCAGTGGGCTGTGGAGGTCAAGTTTCATTGTCCGTTTTAAAGACAGGTGCACCCTTGATTAGTAAGGAGATCAAGGGTTACAGGGAGAAGGCAGGAGAATGGAATTGAGAAACACGTCAGTTATGATAGAATGGCGGAGCAGACTTGATGGGCCAAATGACCTAATTCTGTAATATTTTATGGCCTGGTATATTTTTGACGATGTCCCCAATCATGGAATCCCCAACTGGTAGAAATAGTTTGTTTTACCTACCCTGTCTTCTCCTTTTAATACTTTGAAGATTTTGATCAGATCAGTCTTTAGCCTTCTAAATTCTTGAAAACAGGCTTGAGTTGTATAATCGTTCCTCAAACTTAACCCATAAAGTACATTTGTCAAGGTAATCAAGAAGGCACGTAGCATGCTTGCCTTCATCAGCTGGGACAGTGAATTTAAAAGTTGGCAAGTTATGGTACAGCTGTACAAAATTTTAGTTAGGTCACATTTGGAATATTGCATGCAATCCTGGTCACCAAACTACCAGAAGCAAACAGGTGGTTTGGAGAACTTGCTGTGCACGTTTACCAGGATGTTGCCTAGTCTTGAGGGTTTTGGTTCTTAGGAGAAGTTGGATAAGCTCAGATTATTTTCACTAGAAAGACAGAGGCTGAGGGGTGGCCTGATACAGGTCTACAAAATTGAGGCATAGATAGGATGGATACTCACTGTATCTTGGCACACATGACAACAGTAATTCAAATTCAAACTCAAACCTGTTATGCTTAGTTACCATAACTGCTATACTTCAACAGTGGTTCAAGGAGTAAAACCATGAAATACAAGAGCTGAATTAAGTCACTTTGCAATCAACATTACTCCACTAATTATGACTGATATGTTTCTGAACACCATTCTCCTGTCTTCTCAGCTTTCCCAGCAACTTCTCCATAGTAACAGCCAATAACACACTTCTGCCCTCGGATTCTGAGTTTGGTTTGCTACTGGTGTCCTCCACTGTGCAGAATAATGCAAAGTACTATTTAGTGCCTCCACCATTTCTTTGTTCTTCATTACTACTTCTGCAGCCTCATGTTCCCGTGATCCCAATATCCACTGCTGGCCTCTCTCTTACCTTTCATTTATCTAGAAAGGCAGCAGCTCACCAGGACCTTCATGAGCACAAGTAAATATGGACAACAAATGCCGCACAGCCTGAAATGCCAAAATCCTATGACTGGGTGAAATAAGCTTCAAAAGAATAATTAATTATTCATAAATTGTTGTAGGATCTAAGAGGAGCTTTATGCACATTCTTTCATTTTCTAAAATGCTATGGGTACACAAGCCAAACAAACATCCTTGGAGAAGAACTTCTTTATGTAAAAGATAAAGTCACCATCTTATCAGACATAGGGCTGCTCCCTCAGTAGAGATAGGCGAATGGCTATGGTTTAACCCAAGAGTCACCATGCCTCAGGCGAAGGGAATAGATTGAGAATGGGAGTCCTTCATGGTAAACTGAGCCAGTGCAGGTACTAAACCTACATTGCTGGTGTCATTCCACATTGAAAACCAGCTGTCCAGCCAACAAACTACCGATTTGTAGACACATCACTAAAAGCCCTTTTTAATACAAATTTTACAGCCTACAATGCAATTACTGGCATTCACTCTTTGAAATTGGTTATCTCCAGAGCAGCTGCACGTAAGCAAACAAAAAAACCCATCAACATAACCTTCTTATAGCATCGGGTCGCACCAGAACAGACAAGCAGTCCAGCATAGATACACGAGGTCACAAACTGTACAGCACAGAAACTGACCAATACCAGTATTTAAGCACAAGAGCTTCTTAGCATACCTCATCTTGCTGTATCTGAACAACAACCAATTCCTTTCACACCAGCACGTTTATCTACCTCTCCCCTAAATGCAATGCCTTCTATTGTAACGATGCAGCTGCAGATATCAGCAGCAGATTCTAAAATCTTGTAAAGGTTCTATTTTTATTTACCTGTATTTTTAATGGCGGACTGAAATGGGAATGAATGTTTTGAAAACCAAGGCTTGCTGAAGTATTACTAAGTTTTAAAAAGCAAAAGTAGTGTGACACTCTCAAGTTGCATTTAAACAGCTGCTTCCTCGAGCAATTGTGGAAGTTGAGTCGACAGACAAATTGGAGCTAAGGGATATGTGCAAATGAAGCTGTGGCTGTCAAGAATTAGCTGATTGGTCTGTGGACTAATGACCAATTATTAATGGCGAAGGCCTCCTGCCTGCCAACAATTAGGTGAACAGGCTCGCAACTAGTCCAAGAGGTTGAGAGTACGAATGTTTTGGCAGAAACCATGAATCTCTGGAGAAGGTGCTTTTGCTCTACAGTAAAGAGCATCTCCAGTCTGACTATAGCTAGATTATTTCCAGCCACTGTAATTTAATTAACAAGTCAAGGACTCTAAGCAGGAACCAGTCACCCTGTGCCTCCTGCAAACAAGTGAAAATAGTAGACATTTGAGTCACATTAAATATGGAAGCTGACCTCGCTGGTGGGAAACTATCGGAAGCAATGGGTGAAATATACAATCTGCATTTGGACAGTAAGGAATTAATCAAGAACAGTCAGCATAGTTGTGTTATGCGGAGGCTATGTCTGACTAAATTAATTGAATTTTTCAAAGAAGTGACCGAATGTGTAGATCAAGGAAATACTTTTGATGTAGTCTACTTGGTCTTCAGCAAGGCTTTTGCTAGGTCCCACATAGGAAACTGATAGGAAAGGTAAAAGTCCATGGGTGTCTAAGGAAACTTAGTAAACTGGATCCAGAATTGACTGAATGGCATGAGGCAAAGAATTTTTTTTAATGGCTGAAAGCCTGTGTCCAGTGGAGTTCTGCAGGGAACAGAGGTGGGCCCCTTACTATTCGTGGTATATATAAAATTATCATTGAACTTAGGAGGGTCAATCATTAAATTTGCAGATGACACAAAAGTTGGAGAGGGTAAATAGTGAGGAGGACACCGTTAGATTACATGAGGATATAAATAGGCTGGTCAGATGGTCAGTGGCAAATGAAATTTAATCCGGCTAAGTGCAAGATGTTATACTTGGGCAAGGAAACACGGCATGGGAATACGTGATGAATGGTAGGACTGCAGGAAACACCGGCAATAGAAGGAACTTGGTGTACAAGTCCCTTTAAGATTTCAGGACAGATGGATAAAGCAGTTGAGGAGGAATTCGGTATGCTTGCCTTTAGCCAAGGCAGAGAGCTTAAGAGCGAGGATTTAGGCTGGAACTGTATAAATCACAGGTTAGGCTTTCCTTGGAACTCGCTGCTTGTAAAGGCAAAAATCCTCCTAACATTTAGGAAGTATCTAGATGCGCAGTTGTGATGCCAAGTCATAGAACATGTTGGGTCAAGTGTTTTTTTTCTTTGTTCATGAGATGTGGATGTCACTGGCTAAGCCAGTATTTACTACCCATCTCTAATTACTGAGCGGTCAGTCTAGAGTCTCATGTAGGCCTGATCAGAACAAGACAGCGGACTTCCTTTTTACAATATATCAGCAAAGCAAATGAGTCTGTAAAGTTGCCAGACATGATTTTTCCGTCGCAATTTTTACTGAATTTAAAATTTCACTAACTGCCATGTTGGAATTAGAACCCACATGCCCAGAACACTAGCCTGGGGATCTAGGTTGAGTCCAGTAACAAGACCTGGTGATGGAGAAGAGGGGGAACTTAGCAATAGTGACTGGGGAGTGGGACAGAGAAGAAGAGTTTGTGGCAATACAAGGACATTGACACAAAAAGCGTAAGCTTCACCACCTGTACAATCACAGCAAATATTACAATGGAGCCGATCTCTATTTTCAGTGCAACCCCTCGTGTATTTGCAGTCAGGTTTAGCAAACAACATAAGGGATTTCAGAATCAGTATGCTCACGAAGCCCAGAGATTCAAATAAGAGTGCAATACTTTTCCTCGTACAGTACGAGTTTGTAGATTACAAGGTAAACCCAATCAAGGGACTCGCACAGTAAAACAGAACTAAAGGTGACACACTGCCTTCACTGTAGACAGTCATCTACTCATTTCTGCTCTGCTTGCTCTTCTGTTCTCATTTGATAGCCATAAAGTATAGCAAATAACAGGTTAGTGTTAAATGTTGCTTTCCATGGATCAGTGTAATTCCTAATTTCAGATTCAACTCACTCATTGTGCCCTCCCCATCCCTTCATACCAGGGCACTGCCCGCAAACAAGCTGAACTATTAAATGAGACAGCATTAATAGCCAATCCCATTCATGCCAATGGTAAGCAAAAAAAAATTGTTGCTGGCAGTGTCAGTCACCACACCCCAAAACTGTTATTGGTTGCATCACTAACCTGAGCAGTTTGCTCCACTTCATAAACCTGCACACTGTTTAACCTTCTCCCATTTTTCTTTTAATCTAATATCTCAAACTTCAGCCATAAGTTGAACAGAATTCTGGCAAAGCAGACATTACTGTGCTGATGCCATTAAATTTGGACACTTGTACAAAACTAGCCCCACCCACTCACAAAACCAATGGTGTTCAATCCCGTTATCAGGATTTCAGCAAAGTTCAAAAGTGAATGTAGATGTTGACTCCTGGCCATCGGGACCACAATAAAATGTTAAGCAGATAAATAAGAAATTGTGCTCTCTTGCCAAAAGCTATTAGCCCAGTTTTTTTTTCTGGAAGCCATACACAGAAGACAGGCATTAAGTGTACTGTTTAACCAGAAATTCACCAATGTCTATGCATAATGTTTACAATCAGTGTGGTGAAATCAGTACCTTTAACTAAACAAAGCTAAAGCTCTGTTTGGACACACTATGTCAACCAACAGTCAAATTTACTGACAATAAGACTGTCATTCTCTTGCACCAAGAGATTAAGCCATCAGACAAGGCACAACTGAGCATGTCATTGCTCATCTTGGGTTGCAGTGTTGCAGCTCCACACTGTGACTCTAATCCTAAATGATAGGTGACAGTCCTTGGAGAAATTTCTACATTGCTGGAGGAACCAGCGTCCGGTTCAGACAACAAGCCACGTTCCATCAGCCTAATAATCTACATCCCAGAGCACTAAGAAAATTGGAAATATAGTATGCACTGGTGGTCAGCTTCCAAAATCCTGTAAACTCTGAAGCCATTCCTTTAGACTGAGAAACAGGAAATGTAACCCCACTATTTAAAGGGGTGGAAATAAGAAAAAAAGAAAGAATTACAGACCAGTTAATCTAACAGTCCTGGGGAATGTACTTGAGTATGTTAGCACGTCTTTAGTAACAAAGAGTTGGAAAACATTAACATAAAGCCACCATTGGTTTAAAACGGGCAAATCATGCTCCACAAATCTACTGGGTTTGCTTTGAGAATGTACCTGGTAGAATAGATAAAGGAGTGGATGTAGTGCATCTGGATTTTCAGAGGGCTTTTGATAAGGTCCCTCTTAAAAGGTTATTGGGCAAAGCTAAGCCCATGGAAATAGAGTGGGAATAACTTGTTCTTTTAGCTCCCTGCCCCCCAAAAAAAAGAAGCAGGGGGTATCTGGAGGGGTACCGCAAGGATCAGTGCATAGGAGACAAGTAGGCTTCAAGGTGATTTAAGACAAGTTGAATTAGTGGGTAAACACATGGATTGCACAATACAATATCGCATATGTGATGTTATACACTTCAGTATGAAAAACAGAAAGAAGAGTATTATTTAAATGGTAATATATGGGAAAGTATGCACGTACAAAGGCATCATTGTAGTCAGCCAATGAGAGTTGAATGGCAGATGCAGCAAGGAATTAGGAAGGCAAGCGGTGTTCTGGCTTTCACTGCAACAGGATTCGAGTTCAGAGCAGGAATGTAATACTGAAATAACTCTGGGCCTCGGTGAGACCACACCTGGAGTACCGTCTGCAGTTTTGGTCTTCCTTCCCAAGACAGGATATACCTACTGTAGAGGGAGTGCAGAAAAAGTTCGGGAGGCGGTTACCAGGGACGGTAGGACTGTTCTATGCAGCCAGATTGGTTTGCCTGGGGTCTGTAGTCACTGCAGTTTAAAAGGACGAGTGGGGGATCAGACTGAAACATAAAATTCTAACAGGGCTAGATGCAGGGAGGATGTTTCCCTTGGCTGGGGAGTCAACATCCAAGGGTCACAGTTTTAGATGTGAGGTAGATCCTCTACCATAGAAGCCTGTGGAGACCAAGGTTACTAAATATATTCAAGAAAGATGATAAATTTCCAAAATTTAAAGGCATCAGTTGGGAGCAAGTGGAAATAATGCAAGGAGACACATGATCTGCTCTGATCATACTGAACAGGCTCAAAGGGTTAAATTGCTTACTCCTCCAAGTTTGTCTCACCAGGTATGCCATTCTTCTGGCAAAACAAGAAACCCAATCTGAAATCTCTCCATGGCCTTACCAACTCCATCCCTATCAAGACCTCCTCCTTTATGACTAACCAGAGTAATTGTGCTCTTAAGATTCTGGTCTCTGATTTAATTTTTGCCAATGACAGCATTTTTCAGGTTCCAAGGCCAAAGCCCTGGAATTCCTTCTTCTCCAAACCTTTACCTTTTTCCTCCTTTAAAAGGTGCATAAAACTGATCTCTTTGAACAGGCCCTGGATCTTCATATGCCCATTTTGTTCAATAATACTATTGTGAATACTTTACTGCATTAACTACACTGTATAAATTGTAAACAGACGTTTACCATGTCCGTCTCCATTGCCACTTCTGGGGATTTGTGGACCTGTATGCGCAGATCCCTCTGTGTCAGTGCTCATAATGGTTCTGCCGTTTTATTGTATAATTCACACCTGAATTTGATCTTCCAAAAGCATCACCTTGTATTTGTATGCCAAACTCCATCTGCCATTTTTCTGCCCAAAACTGCAATCTATCGATATCCTGCTGTATTGTTTGACAATCCTCCTCACTGTCTGCAACTCTGCCAATTTTGGTATCACATGACTGAAAAATCAGACCACTTGTGTATATATATTTTACAAATAACAAAGGTTCTAATGCTGAACCTGCAGAATACCTCTAGTTACTAATCTCTATTCCAAAAAGTATGCTTCCGCCATTACTGTCTTCTATGACCAGGCCAGTTTTGTAACCATCTAGCTAGCACACCTCAGATCCATGAGACTCTACCTTCTATACCAGTCTGTCATGACGTGTCATATTAAATGCAATAAAGTCCATGTAGACAACATTCACTGCTCTTTGCTCATCAATCATTCTTGTCACCTCGTCAAAAAACTTCACTGAAGTTGGTGAGACATGACCTTCCCAACACAAACCCATGCTGCCTATAACCTAACAAGTCCACTTGCTTCCAAATGTGAATAAATCCTGTCTCTTGGTATTTTCTCCAACAGCTTCCCCATCACTGACTTTAAGTTCATTGGCTTGTAATTACCAGGATTATCTCTTTTCACCGTCTTAACCAAGGAACAACATTGGCCATTCTCCAATCCTCTGGAACTTTGCCTGAGGTCAAAGAGGATGCAAAGATATCTGTTTAAGGCCCTAACTATTGCTTTCCTTGTCTCCCTTGGCATCCTGGAACAGATCCAGTCTGGCCATGGGGACTTCTCTACCTTAATCTATTTCAAGACACCAACACTTGTTCCTTCGTTATGTTGACCTCCCTGAGAGCGTTCACACACCTTTCCCTAATCTCAACATCCCTCATGTTCCTCTGTTAGGCGAATACTGATGTAATGTACTCATTCAGGATCTCATTCATTTCTTCTGGCTCCACTCAAAACCTCCCTCCTTTTATCCTTGAATGAGCCTAGTCTTTCCTTAGCTACCTTCTTGCTCCTAATGTATGTAAAAAATGCTTTGGGACTGTCCTTAACCCTGCTGACCAAGGATATTTCATAGCCCTTTTTAGTCCTCAACTCCCATTTGAGCACTTTCTGACTTTCTCTATATTCTTCAAGGACTTTATCTCAATGGACTATCCAAATAATGTTTCAAAAAACTCTCCTGCACACTGAAGAAATTGCTGCCTGTCCAATGCTTGGCACTTAGCTCCAGGGAGTCCCCCATCACAACGCCCCTGCTAATTTCACATCTTTTAATGTATTGGCAAAGATCTGTAGCTCAGGTTGTGGATGAGAGTTCATCGTGCCTTTTTTAAAAGGAGAACTTTGCTTAACACCTGTATATGCAGACAATGAAGGCCATCAGTTTAACTGGAACAAACTAACCATAGCAGCCCAAGCCGAGCACAGACACGCACGGGAATTCCGAGAGGCATGGTTCCCAACCCATACTTTAATCAACAAACATATAGAATTGGACCTCATACAAACCCATACAGATCAAAACCAGAAATTACACTACACACCATAATAGACCAGACAGTATACATTCCAATTGGAGTAGAATAACATCGATTCATCGGAGGTTCCACTGACGATGTCAGTTGGCATGGTGATGAAATGTCTAAACCAAAACCAGCCAGTTTGGTAAGCAAGTCAACAACCTCATTTTCACATCTTAAGACCAAAAGACATAGTGGAAATAAGACCATTTGGCCCATCAAGTTCACTCCGCCATTTAAATCATGGCTGGTGAACATTTTAACTCTACTTCCCTGCACTCTCCCCGTAGCCCTTGATTCCTTCTGAGATCAAGAATTTGTCGATGGATGCCTCGAAGGCATCCAATGTCCTGGTCTCCACTGTACTCCGTAGCAATGAATTCCACAAGTCCACCACTCTCTGGTTGAAGAAATGTCATCTCATTTCCGTTTTAAATTTACCCCTTCTAACTTTAACTTTAAGGCTGTGCCCACGGGTCCTAGTCTCTCCACCTAACGGAAACAACTTCCTAACGTCCACCCCTTCTAAACCATACATTATCTTGTAAGTTTCTATTAGATCTCCCCTCAACCTTCTAAACTCTAATGAGTACAATCCCAGGATCCTTAGCCATTCATCATACGATAAACCTACCATTCCAGGGATCATCCGTGTGAATCTCTGCTGGACACGCTTCAGGGCTAGTATGTCCTTCCTGAGGTGTGGGGCCCAAAGTTGGACACAGTATTCTAAATGGGGCCTAACTCGTGCTTTATAAAGCCTCAGAAGCACATTGCTGCTTTTATATTCCAACCCTCTGGAGATAAGCGACAACATTACCTTCGCTTTCTTAACTATGGACTCTACCTGCAAGTTAACCTTTAGAGAATCCTGGACCAACACTCCCAGATCCCTTTGTACTTCTTTGCGAATATTGTCACCATTTAGAAAATAGTCCATGCCTGTATTCTTTTTTCCAAAGTGCAAAACCTCACATTTACTCACATTGAATTTCATCAGCCATTTCCTGGACCACTCTCCTAAACTGTCTAAATCTTTCTGCAGCTTCCCCCCCCCCCCCGCCTCAGTACGACCTGCCTGTCCACCTATCTTTGTATCATTGGCAAACTGCCAGAATGCCCGCAGTCCCTTCATCCAGATCACTAATACATAAGGTGAACAGCTGCGGCCCCAACACTGAACCCTGCGGGACACATTCGTCACCGGTTGCCCTTCCGAAGAAGAGCCTTTTATCCCAACTCTCTGCCTTCTGTCAGACACCCAATCCTCCATCCACGCCAGTAGCTCACCTTGAACACCATGGGCCCTCACCTTGCTCAGCAGCCTCCTGTGAGGCACTGTATCAAAGGCCTTTTGGAAGTTTCGATAGATAACATCTACTGGATTTCCCTGGTCTAACATACTTGTTACCTCTTCAAAGAATTCTAACAGGTTTGTCAGGCACGACCTCCCCTTACTAAATCCATGCTGACTTGTTCTGATCTGACCCTGCACTTCCAGGAATTTCGAAATCTCATCCTTGACAATGGATTCTAGAATTTTACCAACTACCGAGGTTAGGCTAATCGGCCTATAATTTTCCATCTTTTGCCTTGATCCTTTCTTAAACGGGGGGGTTACAACAGCAATTTTCCAATCATCTGGGACTTTCCCTGACTCCAGTGACTTTTGAAAGATCATGACCAAAGCCTCTGCTATTTCCTCAGCCACCTCCCTCAGAACTCTAGGATGTAGCCCGTTGGGGCCAGGAGATTTATCAGTTTTTAGATCCTTTAGCTTTTCTAGCACTTTCTCTTTTGTAATGCCTACCGTACTCAACTCTGCCCCCTGGCTCTCCCGAATTGTTGGCATAATGCTCATGTCTTCCACTGTGAAGACTGACGCAAAGTACTTATTAAATTCTTCAGCTATTTCCTTATCTCCCATCACTAGCCTTCCAGCATCAATTTGGAGCTGCCCAATATCTACTTTTGCCACTCGTTTCTTTCTTATGTATTGAAAGAAGCTTTTACTATCACTTCTAATATTACTAGCTAGCCTACCTTCATATTAGATCCTCTCCTTCCTTATTGCTCTCTTTGTTATCCTCTGTTTGTTTTTGTAGCCTTCCCAATCTTCTGATTTCTCAGTGCCCTTGGCCACTTTATAGGCTGTCTCTTTTTCTTTGATACATTTCCTGACTTCCTTTGCCAGCCATGGCTGTCTAATCCCATCCCGGATAATCTTTCTTTTTCTTTGGGATGAAGCTCTGTACTGTGTCCTCAATTACATCCAGAAACTCCTGCCGTTGGTCTACTGTCTTCCCCGCTAGGCTCTGTTTCCAGTCGATTTTTGTCAATTCCTCTCTCATGCCCCTGTAATTACCCTTGGTTAACTGTAACACCATTACATCCGAATTTGCCTTCTCTCTTTCAAACTGCAGACTGAACTCTACCATATTATAATCGCTGCCTCCTAAGTGTTCCCTTACTTTATGGTTTTTTTATAAAGTCAGGCTCATTACTTAGCACTAAGTCCAGAATAGCCTGCTCCCTTGTGGGCTCCATCACAAGCTGTTCCAAAAAGCTATCCTGCAAACATTCCATGAATTCCCTTTCTTTGGATCCACCAGCAACATTATTTCATCCAATCCACCTGCATGTTGAAGTCCCCCATGATCACCGTGACCTTGCCTTTCTGACATGCCCTATTTATTTCTCGGCGCATCTTGCGCCCCTGGTCCTGATCACTGTTAGGAGGTCTGTACGTAACTCCCATTATAGTTTTTTTTTGCCTTTGTGGTTCCTCAATTCCACCCACACAGACTCCACATCTTCTGACCCTGTGTCATTCAGTGCCATAGATTTAATTCCATTCTTAACTAACAGGGCAACACCGCCCCCTCTGAACACCTCCCTGTCTTTTTGATATGTTGTGAATCCTTGGATGTTTAACTGCCAGTCCTGAACTCCCTGCAACCATGTCTCTGTGATGCCTACCACATCATAATCATTCAAGAGGATTTGTGCTGTTAATTCATCTACTTTGTTGCAAATACTACGAGCATTTAGATAAAGTGCCTTAATGCTAACTTTCTTATCATTATTAGAGAGGTTGGAAATCCCAAGATGCCTTAAGCTATTCTTCCTTTTTGCTGTATTCCTAGTCTGCCTTGTGCTTAAATCCACCTGTACACATGCTATCCTGTTGCTTATCTTTCCATTTAACTCCATACTCCCTGTCTTTCACTTTCACTTTCCCTTCTCCCGCCGACTCAGAAGTTTAAAGTCCTACTGACCACCTATTTATCCTTTTCGCTAGCACACTGGTTCCAGATCAGTTCAGGTGGAGACCGTCCCAACGGTACAGATTCCACCCCCCCCCCCCGAACCGATTCCAAAACTGATGCCAATGCCCCATGAATTGCAATCCTTTTTTCCCACACCAATCCCTTAGCCACGTGTTTACTTCCCTAACACTCTTTTCCCTATACCAATTAGCATGTGGCTCAGGCAGTAATCTGGAGATTTTAACCCTTGAGGATCTTTACTTCAATTTCTTTCCTAGTGCTTCAGAATCTGTCTAAGTATCTCCTGGCAGCTGGGAGACCTGTACTACAATCCCAGTGTTGTGATTGCACCCTTCTTATTCCTAAACTCTATCCGTAATGCCTTGCTGCAAGATCCTTCCATCAACACAACTGTAATATGCTCCCTAACCAGTATCGTGACCTCCTCTGTCTCTTTGAAAACATTTATATCCTGAAATGTCAGCTGTCAATCCTGCCCCTCTTCCAACCATGTCTGATAGCAGCAACGTCATAACTGTATGCATTAATCTGGGCTCTAAGTTGAACAGTCTGTATGTTATACTTGCATTCAAGCAAACACAGTCCGTGCTTCCAGTCTGTTGAGCTATGCAGCCCCTCCCTCACTGCTCTTCCTCTTGGCTATATTTGCCTTAGATTCAAGCTCTTCCCCAGCCTCTGTACTTACTCACCTGCTGCTCCAGATCCCACCCCACTGCCACACTGGTTTAAGTCCTCTCGAGTGGCAGTATCAAACCTCCCTGCCAGGATTTTGGTGCCTGTCCACTTCAGAAGTAACGCATCCTTCTTGTTCAGGTCCTACCTTCCCTGGATTACGTCCCAATGATCCACAGATTGGAAGCCTCCCCTTCCCCACCACACCAGCTGTTTAGCCACGTGTGCAATTGTATTCTGTCTCTGCTCCTAGCCTCAGTACATGGCACAAGGTGTAATCCTGAAATTACTCCTCTAGAGGACCTTTTTCTTTCTTTCTTTTACTACCTAACTCCCTGAATTGTCGTTGCAGGACTTTGTCACCCTTCCTCTCTGTCATTTGTGCCAAAATAGGCAATCACTTCTGTCAGTTTACAGGACGTGGAGCAATATAGCGCAGAACAGCAGAACAGGCCTTTCGGCCCTCGATGTTGTGCTGACCTGTGAACTAATCTAAGCCCTCCCCCCCCCCAAACACACTCCCATCATTATCCATATGTTTATCTAAGGACTGTTTTAAATTCCCCTAATGTGGCTGAGTTAATTCCATTGGCAGGCAGGGCGTTCCACACCCTTACCACTCTGAGTAAAGAACCTGGCTCTGACATCTGTCTTAAATCTATCACCCCTCAATTGGCAGCTATGTCCCCTTGGACAAGTTGAAGTCATCATCTTCAGAAAAAGACTCTCACTGTCCACCCTACCTAATCCTCTGATCATCTTCTATGTCTCTATTAAATCCCCTCTTAGCCTCCTTCTCTCCAACGAGAACAGACCCAAGTCCCTCAGCCTTTCTTCATAGGGCCTTCGCTCCAGACCAGGCAACATCCTGGTAAATCTCCTCTACATCTCTTCCAATGCTTCCACGTCCTTCCTGTAATGGGGCGACTAGAAATGCACGCATTATTCCAACTGAGGCCGCACTAGCGTTTTGTACAGTTGCAGCATGACATCATGGCTCTGGAACTCAATCCCTCTACCAGTAAAACTTAACACACTGTAAGCCTTCTTAACAGCACTGTCAACCTGGGTGGCAACTTTCAGGGATCTATGTACATAGACACCAAAATCCCTCTGCATATCCATTTCACACCCTCTCATTTCAGGATGCCCTGTACCTACTTGAAGGTATACATGACCCTGGCACCAGGAAGGCAACATACCATCCTGGAGTCTCTGTTGTGGCCACAGAAATCTATCTGTCCCCCTAACTATTGAACCTCTAATTACTATTGCTCTATGCTTTGACCCTCAGCTCTGTACAGCAGGGCCAGCCATGGTGCCACTGCTCTGGCTTCTGCTGTTGCTGTCATTGTGTGCTCTCTCGCTCGTGCTCTCTTCTCTTCTCCTCCCACCTCCCCCCCCCCCCCCCCCAATCAGTATCCAAAATGGATTACTGACTGGTCACCCATCTATCTTCATATATCTTGGGTGTGATGGCGTTTCTATCCCAACCATCTCTGATGCAGTCTGCCATTTGTGCGCTCCTGTTTGAGCAGCTGAAACTGGGTACACTTCTGCGAGATGCAGTCAGCATCCATGATTAATGGCATCCCACAGGTAGAAGTGAAAACCCCACCAACAGACATAACTAAGCCTCTATAGGCTGTTAGATTGAGTTATATTTTAAGTTAGCTGCCCAAAGATTATGGTTATTTCTCTCTAACAAATATCCCCCACAATTTACTCAGTTTGAATTCCCTATACTAACCAGAAGGTGAACTAACTGTGCTAAGACTCGGACCTGCTTATGCTGAATTACAATGAGATTCCTTCACCTGTAGCACAAAGTGTTCACCGCTCTCCTCATGTATTGTTTTATGCCGAGTTCACCACGTTACTCAGTGCTCAGTGCTAAGTTCTGTCCAGTCTATTTGACAGCAAGCGTGACTCAATGCACGCTTCTCCCAATCTGCTTCACAGCAGTGCTGACTTCTGCACACTGTTCCCAATTTGTTTGCATGTGTATTCAAATCTTTTGGATATTCTACCTACTGGAAGAGAGTATAAACAGGTGGAAGGGGACTTTGATTGTTACGGTTGCTTTCCTGAGGCAGTGGGCTGTATAGAAGGAGTTAATGGACGGAAGGCTGGTTTGCGTGATGTAGTGGACTGTGCTCATGACTCTTTGTAGTTTCTTGCAGTCTCAGGAAGAGCAGTTGCCAAATCTCACTGCATGCAGACAGGATGCTTTCTCTGCCGCATCTGTTAAAAATTGGTAAGAGTCCTTGTGGACGTACTGAATTTCCTTAGCCTGTTGAGGAAGTCGAGGTGGTGGTGTTGTGCTTTTGTGATCATTGTGTCAATGTGGGTGGACCAGGATAGATTGGTGATCATCACTTCCAGGAACTTGATGCTCTTGACCATCTCCATCTCAGCACCATTGATGCAGACAGGCATATATTCCACTCCGCTTCTGAGAGATTACTGCCTTCAGACCGTACTGCTAGGCACTGAATCTCTTTCCTGTATTCTGTCTCGGCGTTGTTTGAGGTCTGACCTACAATGGCCCAGTGTCATAAGTAAACTTGTAAATGGAGTTGGGGTGGAATTTGCCCCCACAGTTGTCTGAGAATAGTAGGGGACTGAGTACGCAACCTTACGGGCAGTGGTGTTGAGGATTATGGTGGAGGAGGTATTGTTGTCTATTGCTGATTGCAGTCTGTAGGTCAGAAAGTTGAGGGCCCAGTCACAGAAGGGGAGCCGTGACTTGTGTCTTGGAGTTGAGATGAGTTTGTTTGGAATTATGGTATTGTAAGCTGAGCTGTTGCCAATAAGTAGGAGTGTGATGTGAGTGTCCTTGTTATTCAGATGATGCAGGGATGACCGTAGGACCAAGGAGACAGCGACTGCTATAGACTTGTTGCACTGGTAGGTGAATTGCAAAGGGTGAAGACAGGCTGGTAGTCCACAGTTGATATGAACCATGACTAATCTCTTGAAGCACTTAAGAATTGTGGATATCAGAGCCAAGGGGTGGTAGTCAGTGGCAAGGTTTTCTATGGCACCAGGATAATGGTGATTTTTCTTGAAGCAGGTAGGGCCTTTGGATCCTTGTAAGGAGAGGTTAAAGATTTCAGCGAATAGTCCCACCAGTTGGTGCATGCTGGATCTGAGTGGCCAGGGACTCATCCAGTCCAGTTGCTTTCCACGGGTGCATGCTCAAGAAGGCCAATCTAACATCTGCTGTGGTGACCCTGGGTACAGCTGCACCCAAGGCTGTTTTAAATTTTGTCATCCTGGTGATCATTTGAGGGATAAATATGGCACCCAGAACGTCAGGGGCAACTCCATTGATTGTTTTCAGGAGCATTGTTGGGGCTTTTGTGCCCACTTGAGGATGCTGATATTTTGGTTGAATAACTCAACCAAAAATAAACACCCCTTTCAGTGCAACATTTCCTTAGCATTACACTGGAGTTTTAACTTTGACCTGGTACACAGCCTTCTGAAACGTGGATTTAACCCATGATTTCTGACTCGGAGGCATTCCTGCTGCTTATTTCACTCCAGCTGATACAACATTCCTTGGATTTAGGATTTGATTGTGTCTTGAATGTAGTCTGATTTTCATATGGATGGGGAATCACTTGAAGATCACCTAATAATAGGATTACATGGGATTTACACAGTACTGAGGTATTTAGTCATCAGTCTATCAAAAATAGTGTTTGACAGAATCGCACAGAGCGCAAAAGGAGACTATTTGACCTGTTGGGTTTGTGCTCCGAAGGGGCAGTTTACCAAGTCCCATTCCTTCACCTTCTCAAGGCCCTGTGCATTTCCTGTTCAAACAATGAATTCTCTCTAAAATGCTTCAGTTGAAACTTTCTCTGCTATACACTCAGTGCATTACAAACCCTAATCAAATGATGTATGAAAACGTTTCTCTTCACGCTGCTGTTGCTAGTTTCACTAGTTATATTAAAATAGCCAGTTTCCATTTTGGGGTATGTGCTCCTCTCAAATATTTTCACGTTTATGATTGTAACCGTCTGTTCTTCTCTCCATTATTTGCTAGTCTGGATTTTTCCTTTTAATACACTTGGACGAGAGTTGTCAGCCACTCCTTGTGATAGTGTACCACACTCTCATCACTCCCTGAAGCAAAGAATTTTCTCTAAAATTCTCTTAGATTATGTGGTTACTGTCTAATATTCATTGTCTCTTGTAACAAAAGAGACAACATTTTTCTCTAAGACCTCTGGTCACTCATCAATCTGTTTTTTCTTGAATACCATGCAGCATGGTTGAAGAGATTGCAAAATAGGTTGTTGATAACCTAGGCATGCCATTTCTGTCAACCTGACGTAGACTCTTCTCCAATGACCTGAACTTGGTTCCCAGTCAATGTTGAAATAGCTGATTGCTGCTTACTTGGCCTGCATTCAGGTAATACTTGCAGTTGCGGTTTTTGTTTTGAATGCAACATTTGGCCTCAGCACCCCCAGGCCGTTGTAGCAGATAAAGTCAGTTACTAATCGATATCCAATAACTCTGTGCTTGGCCCATATCCTTCCAAATCTTTCCTGTGTATGAATTTATCCAAATATCTTTTAAATATTGTAGCTGTACCTGCATCCACTGCTTTCTCTTGGAAGTTTATTTCACATGGGGGTGGGTGATACCCATCGTTTGTATAAATCTTTCTTCTCTCACCTTAAAAATATGCCCCCTCGTTTTGACTTCCTCCACCCCAGGGAAAGGATCCTTGTCATTCATCTTACCTATGCTCCTCATGATTTTATAAACCTCAATAAGTTCACTGCTCAACCTCCTATGCTACAGCGGATAAAGTCCCAGCTTTTACAGACTATTTTTATATCTCAAGCCCTCCATTTGGGAGCATGGCCAGTGTGGACTGGTTGGTCCGAAGGGTCTGTTTCCATACTGTATAACTCTGACTTATAACTCTGTATCATTCAAAATTGCTGACCTGAAATTGAGCATTGAAGACAGTCCTAGGGCCTATTGTGCCTGTCCCGTCACATTTATTGAATGCCCTCTTAAAATTTTTATTGTTCACCCCCCACCCCTTCAGGCAGTGCATTCCAACTGAATTTATTTCTCTTGTGGGATGCAGGTGGTCCTGGCCAGGCTTTTAATTGTTGCCCATCCTAATTGACCTTTGAACTCAGTGGCCTGTTTGACTATTTCAGAAGGTAGTTAAGGATCCACCAGATTGCTGTGGGTCTGGTATTGCAAGTGGTTCAGATCAAGTAAGGATTCCCTTCCCTGAAGGACGTTAGTGAACGAGATGTGTCGTTTTTGCAATTGATAGTTCTATAGTGAGCATTAGCAATAGAACAGACTGCAGTGATTACAAATAGAATAGGTTAAAGTGTTCACTGAGAACATGTATTCCTAGATTATGACAGGAGTTGTACTTCAGAAGTATGTTTGTATCGCATTTTAGGATGTATAGAGATATGAAGGCCATGGTACAAGTAAAAGTAAAACATACAATATGTTGATTGAGGATGAGAGGTGGACAGCATGTTTACTTGTGTAACTTGAAAGAGCTTGTCATCTGTGTAAAATTGAATAATGGAAGCACGGAATTGTTATAGTGCATTTGGTCTGCATTGGTTCTAGGCAATCTCTGCCCTGCCCCCCCCAATCCCCATGAATGTATTCACTTTAGACATTATAGCTACCAGTTTTTTGTTTTGAAAGACACTAATATAGTGGTTATAATACTGGACTAGTAACCTAAAGAGTGTGAGCTTAAACCGACCATGGCAGTTTGCATGTTGGAAATAGACCATGAAGCTTTTGGTTTGTCAGAATTGTGAAAGATTCGCTAACATGCTTGAATTAAAAGAGTCTCCTTTTCCTTACCTGGTGTGGACCTATATTTGAGTCCATTCCTGCACTTGACTGTTTCATTACAGGGCTGAGAAGCAAGTTGTATCAAAATAGCTGCAAAGGAAAGTTAACTTGTCAGCTTTGGGCAATAAATCTAACTAAATAAAAGGAAATTGCAAGTGTCTTTCTTGCCAGGTTTTCAGTTTTTTTGGTTTGTGTTAGAGTTGTGGGCTTGTCACTGTTGCGTTTCAGGTCTATCACCAAAGGTTAGTGCAAATCTTGTGTGATTTAAGCTGTATTCAAAGCCCTCCCTATTGTGTGTAAGACCTCCTCTTTCTCCCCCTCCCCCACCACCACCTGTGTGATGTGAAATTTCAAAACCCTCACACTGGTTTGCCCATATTTTGCAATCACTGAAGAACACTGGTACTTTAAGGAGTTTGTCTATCCAAAGATAGTGTTGGTCTGAAGAATCAATGAATGGTGCCTGGTACACAATGCTCCTGTATTGATCTTTCTTTTGTAAAAATTGCTTCCATAAAGTCCTCAGGGTGCGTAGGAGGTAAAGTACAAGATGTATTTTTAAAGACCAATGGTCACAGTCCAGTCAGTGCTGAATTCTGCTCTTGTGCGGTTATTTGATTGGAGATACCATCTGATGAGATGTTATATTTTTAAATAAAGGCACAAATCCTACCTGGAGAAGGGAGTTCTTCAGATTCAGAACATGATGTTTATCCTTCAGCTATCAGCAGCAAAAAGGATTAACTGATTGCTATCTTCTTTCTGTTCATAGCCATGCTGTGTTCAAATTGCTGCACTTGACGTTATAACAAGCTAACATGCTTTCAGTTTGCATTTTTGGGATGCCCTAAGATGTGACTTGTTTTTCTTAATATAAGATCATTTGTTCAGCTTAATGCCCTGAAGTTGGCAAGTTTTATGGAAGTGCAAGAATTTAGCAAAGATGAATGTTTGTGGGGATTCTAAATTTCAAAGCTATATATCCCTTTGACCTGTGGAGGGACACCAGGCAAATCTTATCCCTTCTAGGTTTGAGGCATCTCTGGTGAGACTTATTTTATGGCCTGCTCCATTTCCATCCAAGGCTAAGGAAGCCTGTTTGTCTGCTGTTTCATTGTCAATCCAGCTCATGAGATTGTATCAGAGATAATGGGAACTGCAGATGCTGGAGAATCCAAGATAACAAAGTGTGTAGCTGGATGAACACAGCAGGCCAAGCAGCATCTCAGGAGCACAAAAGCTGACGTTTCGGGCCTAGACCCTTCATCAGAGGATGATGAAGGGTCTAGGCCCAAAGCGTCAGCTTTTGTGCTCTTGAGATGCTGCTTGGCCTGCTGTGTTCGTCCAGCTACGCACTTTGTTATCTCAGCTCATGAGATTGCATTGTTAAGTACTGCAACCATTTGGTTAAACTGATACATGCTGTTCTTTTTGCTCCATATAAATCTCCTCATACACCTTTCGTACCTAATTCCTAATGTGTTAACTTAACCTGCTGAAATGTATCAACGTTACTGATCACAACCGCTGCTTGTGGGAATAAATTCCACGTTCTTGCAAGTCTCTCTCTGCGTAAGGAAGTTTCTGCTGAGCTCCCTAATTGATTACTAAGCTATATTGTATTTATGCCTTTTTGCTTTTGGTCTCTCCAACAGTGGAAACACCTCCCAATTATTTCAAGTTCCTTAACAATCTTAAAGGATCACCCCTCTCTGTTTTCTACAGAAAAGGACTCTAACCTGTGCAGTTTTTTTTCTGTGTAATCCCTCTACTACAGCATTATTTCACTAAATTTTTTTTATGCCTTTTCCTTTTTTCTGTAATATCAAGACCAAATCTGTTCACAATTTCAAGTCCAATCTAATAAATGTTCAATACAAGTTTAACAATTTCTGCTTTTCTATCTCTTCACTGAACTATTGGTATTAAAATGTCTCCCCTGTGTCTGTGACATTAACAGATCTTATGACAAGATGTGAAGCAAGCTCATTAATTTCAAACTAAAGGGCTGTAACACAATATGGGCAGATTGCTGTACATTTTCATTGACGTGAAAAGGCAGCTTTGAAGTGACATAGAACAATGATGATCATTTCCTTTCACTAGAGGCAATTACCTGTTCTGGGAATTATTTTAGTTAAAGTTTCAATTGGGAATTTCTTTGCAATCTAAATAAATAGATGGTTCAATGATTTAGATTGCAAAACTTTTGGATATGAACTAGTGAACCCTGATGCCTCCTCCATTTCTTAAGGCTTGTGATACCCTCTTCCCATGCCACTTACTGTCTAACCTATTTCTAGGAGAGGAAACAAGATCTTTAAAAGATGTTGCCAAGCAAATGGAGACACAACAATCTGTTGCAGATTGTAGCACATGGACTCACACTGAGAATCCCGTTTAAAACTTTTCATCCTTGTTTTTAAATCCTTCAACAGCCTTGCCCCTACGTATCCCTGCAATCCTAGCCCTTGAACCCTTAGATGTCAGTGCTCCTCCAATTCTGCTATCTTCATCCCTAATTTTACTTGCAGTACTATCATTTCTCATTCACAGGATGTGAGCACCGCTGGCTAAACCAGCATTATTGCTCATCCATAATTGCCCAGAGGGCAGCTGAGAGTAAACCGAATTGCTGTGGGCTCTAGAATTGTATGTAGGCCAGGCAGAGTAAGGGTGGCAGTTTCCTTTCCTAAAAGACATTAGTGAAGCAGGTGGGGTATTTGAACAATTGACAGTGATTTCAGAGTCATCATTAGGATCTTAAATTCTGATGTTTGCTGAAATCCTATTCTGCCATCTATCAGAGCAGGATTCAAACCCAAGTACCTGAGTCTCTGAGTTAATAGCTTAGTGATAATACCACAAGGTCATTGCCTCCCCAATTCCAGTAAAACAGTATGGCAATTCCTCAAAGCCAGCCTTTCAATCCTAAGGTGTAGTGTCCGATGCTAATTGCAGTACTCTCTAGATATGGTCTAATTTTAATGAACTGGCGCCAGCAAGAAGGAGGAAATTATATAAATCATTCCTCTTGAGCCCCTTCACTAATTTTCCATATTACAGGATCAGTCCAACCAGTGCCCTCCTTTTATCTTGTTGAGCAGCCACAGGCTAAGATTGATTTCAAAGCATCTACATGATATGTGGACAATTCAAACCCTAATGAGTGGGAATAAAGTGATTTTTTTTTGTTTTCTGAATGACAGCCAGTGACTAATGATGCACCACAAGGATCAGTGCTTGGGACCCATCTATTCATGACATATCTCAATGTCCTAAATGAGGGGACCAGGTGCAACACTTCCAAGTTTACTAATGATCCAAATCTGGGTGTGGTTGTGAGGAGTTTACAAAGAGGCTTCATGGTAGTTTAGACAAGCGGAGTGAATTAGGCAAACAAATAGTGCATGCAGTACAATGTGGCTAAGTGTGAATTTATATACGTTGGTGTGAAAAACAGGAAGGAAGAGTGTTATTTAAATGGTGATATAGGGTGGCACGGTGGCTGTGGTTAGCACTGCAGCCTCACAGCGCCAGGGACCCGGGTTAGATTCCAGCTTTGGGTGACTGTCTGTGTGGAATTTGCCCATTCTCCCTGTGTCTGCATGGATTTCCTCCGGGTACTCCGGTTTCCTCCCACAGTCCAAAGATGTGCAGTCTAGGTGGATCGGCCATGCTGAATTGCCCGTAGTGTTATGGGGGGTGGTACCTGGATGGGATGCTACAAGGGGTGGTGTGGACTTGTTGGGCCGAAGGGCCAGTTTCCACACTGTAGGGAATCTAATCTAATCTAACCTAATATATTGGGAAGTTTGGCTCTTCAAAGGAATCTGGGTGTCCTTGTAGCAAGTCAATGAAAGTCGACAGACAGGTGCAACAAGCAATTTTGAACATAGTGATGTATTGACGTTCACTGCAAGTGGATTTGAGTTCAAAAGTGTGAATGCCTTTCTGTAGTTATACAGGGCTTGGTGAGACCATACCTGGAGGATTGCCCAACACCATTTCCCTCCTCATACTGATTTCCTTCAGTTCCTTCCTCTCTCTGTGGTTCCCCAACATTTCTGGTACTATTTGTGTTCTCCTTTTGTGATGATAACCAAGGTACATACTTAATCAGTCATTTATTTATTCTCCATTTTACATTTCCTTGGTTTTGACCAGAAGGGACCTACATTTATGTTCACTCATCCTTCTTTTCCTCTTCCCATACTTGAAGAATACTACCTTTACGTACTTCCAATAAGAGTGCAGTGGAGGTTGAATTGCCTGTTATCAAGGGTGGCAGGACTGTCCTCCTGAGGAGAGATTGATTTAACTGGACCTGTATCACTAGAGTTTAGGACAATTGGAAGGGAAATGTGCAAAATTCAGACAGACAATGGGTGGACTGTTTTGTTATTTTTGTCATTCATGGGATGTGGGCATCACTGGCAACACCGGTTATTGCGCATCCGTAATAAGCCTAGAGGGCAGTTGAGAGTCAGCCATATTGTTATGGGCCTGGAGTCACATTAGGCCAGACCAGATAAGAATGGCAGATTTCCTTCTTTAAAGAACATTAGTGAAACAAGTGGGCTTTAACAACTGTTGACGATGACCATGGATGCTGTTAGGCCAGCTATACTCTATTCCAAACTGAATTTTACACTATCTGTCATTCTGGGATTTGAATCCTTGCCCCAGAATTTATGGATTGCCTGATTAGTGACATGACTGCTGCACCACCCCATCCACTTATTTCCAGTTTCTACTTGAGCATTTATGATCTCTCCCTCTGCCTCTTATCTTTTGAGATTTGCTTTCAATCTGAGTTGTGGTGTACTCTTTGCAAAGCACTTCCTATGTGCCTCAGCCCTTATTGGGAATTTGAATTCCATATGTGCACTGAAATGTGTAACAGCTGATACTGGTCTGTGCAGCCTTTATGCCAAAGGACAATTATAAACCACTAATGTACTCTCTAGGCTGCTTCAATCCTGCTGAGAAAGTCAGGAATAGATATTTGACCCAGTCATCTAGTGAGTCTTTGCATAGCTCCTCCACACCTGTCAGTGGCCAACACATTACTGTTGAGCTTTAACAGGTGCTTTCTTTCCCCAAGACAGTTTGTTAATATAACTTATGTTTGGTTTTGGTTTCTCTGGGATTCTTCACTCTTGCAGCTCTGAGATGAAGAACAGCGACTTTAAGAATTCCCCATTGTGGAACTGAACCTTTTTAGAATGAGAACATTTGCCTCCAACCCACCCAGGTCTGTGCTAAGTAAGCAGTGGTATAGTATGACAAGGAGGGCACCCCTGGACTGTGACAACTTGATTTTGTGTCTCTCTGCCCAGTTACAGAAAATTAAAATCAGTCATCCTTCAGTTCATGATTGCTTTTCGGTGATCTCTGCTTAGTGTGTAAATGAAAATCTTAGACAGGGTCAGGATTTGTGACCTTGGAACTGAATTCCTTTCTCCATTTATAGATTTGACAGGAGAATGGAAAACAAAAGTAGCTCCCTATTTTACATAAGTAATGAAGTGGCATTTTGGCTTCAAGCCCAGTACATCCTCTTCTTGTCTTATTACAGTTTAACTGCAGTAGCCCCTAAGACGTGAGCAGAAATAAGTGTTTCAGCCCATCGAATTTGATCTGCCATTCAGTGAGATCATCGCTGTTCTGATTGAAATCAGCCATAGAGCCCTGCAGTGTGGAGACAGGCCCTTTGGCCCAGAATGGTCTGTGCTGACCAAAATGTCCATCCACGCGAAGCCCATTTCCCTGGACTTGGCCCATATCCTTTTAAACCTTTCCTATCCATGTATTTGCCCAAATGTCTTTTAAATGTTGTTAATGTACCTGCCTCAACCACTTTTGCTGGCAGCTCATTGCATATGTGTACCACCCTTTTTTTTTTAAAAAAAGCCCCGCTGGTTACCATGTGTTCTTTCCCTCTTACCTTAAGCTGATGCCGCCTAGTCCTTGATTCCCCAACCCTGGGAAAAAGACTGAGTGCATTCACCCTATCCATGCCTCTCATGATCTTATATGCTTCTACGAGGTCCCCCTCAGTCTCCAACGTTCTGAAGAAAAAAGTCGTAGCTTGTCCAACCTCTTGCTATAACTCAGTCCCTTGAGTCATGGCAACATTGTTGTAAATTTCTACTACACTCTTTCCAGTTTAATAACATCCTTCCAAAGCTAGGTGACCAAAACTGAATGGAATACGCAAAGTGCAGCCTTACCAATGTCATGTACAATTGCATTGTAACTTCCAACTTCTGTACTCCATACCCTGACGACTGATGAAGGCCAGTTAGCCAAACCCTACCTTCGCTGCACTGTCTACCTGTGACTCCGCTTTCAGAGAACTGTGCACCTGAACTCCAAGGTCCCTCTGTCCCACTACACTCCTTAAGGCGCCACCATTCACTATGAAACTCCTACCTGGATTTGACTTTCCAAAATGCAACACCTCACACTTATTAAACTCCATTTGCCATTTCTCGGCCCACTTCCCCAGCTGATCAAGATCCTGCTGCAATTTCTGATACCCTTTTTCACTGTCCGCAATACTGCTTATTTTAATGTCATCCACAAACTTACTAATCATGCCTTGTACATTCTCATCCAAATCATTGATATAAATAACAAACAGCAATGGGCCCAGTATCATCACCCTGAGGCACACCTCAAGTCACAGGTCTCCAGTTAGATGAGCATCCTTACAGTATTACCCCTGCTCCCTACCATCAAGTCAATTATGTGTATCCAACCCTGGGAAAAATGATCTTCCTGACAGTTGCCTTCCTGAAGATGTGCCCTTATCCCAACCGACTCTGTACTACCTCCAATGCCATGGGGTTTTGTTTATTCACTAGCCTAACAAATGGTACCTTATTAAACACCTTCTGATAATTCAAATGTATTGTGTTCAATGCTTCCCATTTTATGCATCCTGCTTGTTAACTCCTCAAAGAATACCATTAAATTTGTCAGATGTGATCTCCCTTTCTTGACACCATGCTGATTTTGCCTGATCACTTTATGTATTTCTAAATGCTGTGCTAATGCATCTTTTATAATAGATTCTGACAATTTCTCTTGAGATAGTTATTGCATTTATTTCCTCTCTTCCTTTTGCTCCTTGAATATTTACTAATTTTGGGATGCAATTAGTGTCTTTTACTGTCAATACTGATGCAAAATATTTATTCACCTCCTGTCATTTCCTGTTCCTTATGTTTTAAAACTTTCCAATCCCCTGGCATACCATGAATCTTTGCTTTGATTTTTGTTTTCCTTTTCCGAGCTTTAAAAAAAGCTGTTGCAGTCTGTCCTGATATTACTTACAAGTTTACTCTCGAAGCTCATTGTCTCCTTTTTTTGATCATACGTTGTTGGTTTTTAAAGTGGTATCGATCATCTGGCATACTAACTTTCCTCGTTTTTTTTTCATTCAATGTAATGCAATCTACACTTCTCTGTTTTTAACCATGGTTAGTTTATCCCCTTCCCAGAATCATCCTCCCTTACTGGAATATGTCTTTGCTGTAAGGCATAAACTATTTTCTTAAACACCTGCTGTCGTTCCTCGGTCCTCTTTGCTGCTAACTCCTTTCCCAGTACTTCAGCTAGCTTTCATAATTACCTTTATTTATTTAGTACATTTGTTTCCGATCCAAGTGTCTCCCTGTCAAATTGAAAGCTAAATGTTTTACTGTCAGTAACATGGAGCAGAAATGATGACACCATGTAAATGTCACTGGGCTAGTAATCCTGAGGCCCAAGCAAATGGTCTGAAAACATGAGTTAAAACTTCCACAACAGCTGGAACATAGACCTCGTCTCGGTATTGGTGACCAGGACAAGTATCAATGATGGCTGTAAAAACTGTAAAATGTTCACTGTGTCCTTTAGTTAAGAAAATCTACCATCCTTGCCCAGTCTGGCCTTCATGAGACACCACACATAGACATGTGGTTGCCCCTGAACTGACCACCTGTAGTGGCTGAGCAAGCCTCAGTGGCTAGCACTGCAGCCTCGCAGCACCAGGGACCCAGGTTCAATTCCTGCCTCTGTGTGACTGTCTGTGTGGAGTTTGCACATTCTCCCTGTGTCTGCGTGGGTTTCCTCCCACAAAGATGTGCAGGTTCGGTGGATTGGCCATGCTAAATTGCCCGTAGTGTTCAGGGGTGTGTGAGTTATAGGGGATGGGTCTGGGTGGGATGCTTCACGGGGTGGTGTGGACTTGTTGGGCCAAAGGGCCTGTTTCCACACTGTAGGGAATCTAATCTAAAAATCCTTTATTTCCAGAGCCTTAGTCCAGCCTTCCGAAGATCCAATGACACCGTCACCATGCCACCGTCTCCCATGCATTAGTCCCTGTAGCAGTCAAATGCTGAGAGTTTGCTGCCCTGAAAAAGGGTAATGTTCTGTGCTTCCTGTTAGCTGATCGATGTTTTTATAGGTTAATAGGTTGTCACCCACACCATATGGTCCTATCTCGTCTCGTAGCCTTTGTAGCACCTTTTGGAAATCCAGGCACATGCCATCTTTTGATTTTGCATCTATTCACATTTGGGCCAAATAATACTGTTTTATGCTTTCCGCAGTGAGTTATGTTTGACTTGAAATGTAAACTTACTTTCTTTCTCCTAAGGTGCTGCTGGACCTGCAGCTTTCCTTTTTCCAGTGCTTGCTTACTTTATTTCACTACTACTGACTTTTACACTGTTGCTTTGTAAGGAAACTGGCAGCCAATTTGTGCATAGTAAGGTCTTGCAAGATTTGGAGTTAATGACCAAACAAATAGTTTTTAAAAGAGTTCGGTGATAAAGGGTGGCCAGAATACTGAGGAGTACTCTTTGAATTGAAACTTGGAGCCTTGTTATGTCCAATTTGCACACGATGTGTAACGTGTCCCTCTACTATCATGTTTCCTCCACATTACCTTACGACAGACTTTGGTGTTTTGTAATATGTTCTGTTCTGTTTCTGTAAATCTCATGATCAGGGTTTTGTTTCCTTTTGCCGGTCAGGGTGTTGCCATCCAATAGTGCTGGGTGGCTGAGAATTCAGCTGTCGGGTTATGATGCTACAACAGAAATGGTTATCTGCCAAAAAAGCTGAACATTGGTATGGGGATTTCGTTGTGTCTTTCTTGGACTATCACTGCTTGTGATAGTCTGACATTGTGTGTATTCGTATATATTAAGGAATTATAATCTGTGTGTGTGTGTGTGTTTTTGCCCTAAAGTCTAATTTGTAATTTTGTGGAAAATAGTTTTGCTGTCTATTCCTCTTGCAGCCCTGTTTACTTCATCTCAAAACTGGTGAACATATTTCCTGATCTTTCAGCTCACTTGGCTGAAAGTTTATGGAAAGGAAACAAATACAATATGCACTTTGAAATCTGGCCTGAGGCTTAATTTTTGTTTTAAATTTTTGTACTTGAGACTGTCAACTGTTCCTTGCTGTTGGTGGGACTTTAAGTAGCCAAGGAAACCAGTGAACAGGATTTTGATTCCTTTTACAGCTACCCATTTTTCCTTTGACCATGTACAATGTGAGGCCATCCCAACCTCATTGTTTTTCTCCCTTTGAACTGACTTGAAGTATGGATACGTAAAATATTGTGGTGATACCCCTCCAAAGTTGAGTAGTGTTGTGGTTGTGCTATTGGCTGAATATTGGAGACCTGGATGAATTTGTTTTAAACAGGTTTGAAAATTTGGATTTAGAAAGCATCTGGAAATAGGCTAGGGCTGTCAAGTTGTTGTAAAATACAACTGATTTATAAACTTACTTCAGGGAAGTCATTAATAGTCTGGATCCATATGGGACTCTAGACTCTCATTGCACTGGTTGACTTTTTATTGCTATCTAAAGTGATCTAAGATGATATTTGGTTGTAACCAACACGACACACCCAGTGCTGCTGGAGATTCGGTAACAATTATTGATCTTGCAAGAAATGCTCACATCCTGAGAGTGGAAGCAAAAGAAAAGGTTTGAGAGAGAGAGAAACTGCAAAGAAATCATCACAATTGGGATCAAAATCAAAGTTCCTGGAAAAACCCAGCAGGCCTGGCAGCATCTGTGAAGGAGAAAACAGTTAACATTTCGGGTTCGGTGATCCTTCCTCAGAACTCTGCTTTCTCTTTCACAGATGCTGCCAGACCTGCTGAGTTTTTCCAGCAGCTTTGTTTCATTCCTGATTTACAGCGTCCGCAGTTCTTCTTGTATTTTATCACAATTGGGATGTTTTGTGTATTCTTCCTGCTGGTAACTTGGATTGTCACCAAATGTCCTACATTTTAGTCATCCCCTCTTCCTAATGTTGTGGTTCGGAAGGCACATACACTGCTGTCCCTGTGCTGAGATCAGTTGACTCACTGTAATTATGCATTGAATGTTAACTGTACCTGGCAGCGTACTTGCAGTTTGAGAGAGCCTTATCACGGGAATCTCAGAACACTGAGCAGAAACTGAGAGAGGTGAGTGTTCGAAGAATTCTCCTCCAAGGTCATTTCTAAAAGTATGGAGTGTGTGGAAAACAGGTTGAGGAAAGAAGTGCCAGCATGAAGAAGGTCCCTCTGTTTGGGATGATAAACACAGTGCTGCAGAATTGAGCTCATGACTGAAAGGACTGATGGGCAGTGGAGTTATCACAAGGCTGAGAAGTGTCAGTGTGATGGAGCAAGTCAGGAAATGTGAACTGTGGGATACAGATGACAGGTTTTGGAATTGAATTCAATCTGTAGTGGCTCATTGAACAGGTAGTCGTGGTTCACAGTGAAGCTTCTACGTGGTCTGTCCATATCATCAAATGCAGGTCCAATTATTAATTGTTTTTTGGCTTTCTGCTCGCTTCCTTATCTCACTTTGGATTAGCCTGTGACCAGGTTTAATGAGTAGCCCAACTAAACACAAAAATTTACATTGAGTGCCTGCAACACAGTAAGAAGTCCGAAGTTAGTTTGGTGTTGTCAGACAAAATGTGTCGCAGATATATTTACACTGTTGCTGCTACCATTTTTGTTTAATGTAGTTTGTGCTGATCTACTTGAGAGGTGTCATTTGTAGGGAGTGGAACCATTTTTCACTTGAGAGTTGAAATTGAATGTTGATTGTGCCAGACACGCATAAAATGAAAATTTTTCTGATGATGCTTCTGCCTTTCAGCCTCAAGAACACCCCCAGCTATGCTGACATATTTCCAATTCTCACATATGTTAGCAACATTGGGTTTCTGATCTAGTAAGATAACAGAGACCAGGACACATGATCTGGGGAGCAGGTCTGCAGATTCCACTACTGCCACTTGGGAATTGAAATTGAATAAAGATCTACTTAGATGGTGTACAATAGAATCCCTAGAGCGTGGAAGCAGGCCATTTGACCCTCTGAAGCATAACCCATGTCTAATCCACCTAGCCTGCACACACTGGGCAATTTAGCGTAGTCAATCCACCCTACTCTGCACATCTTTGAACTGTGGAAGGAAACAGGAAAACCTGGAGGAAATTCACATAGTCACGGGGAGAATGTGCAAAGTCCACACGCGGTCACCTGAGTGTGGAATTGAACCTGGGTCCCTGGCACTGTGAAGCAGCAGTGCTAACCACTGACCCATCATGCTGCCCCAGAAACTGATGGAGTGAAATCAGGTGGAGGCTGTACCCCGAATGGCCTTGAACCACCAATCTTTTGGTTAGTGCTGAACGTGCTGACCAATTGGGCCACAGAGACTGGTTTGTTCATTGTGCCTTTTTGGTAAGGAAGTCTGCCATCTTTACATGGTCTGGACAATGTGAGACTCTTAGATCACACTAATATGGTTGATCGCGGAATTCCAGAATTATTATATCGTAGAACCTGCACCAGCTCTATTATATGCTAATCTCATGCCTTTTCCACATTTTCCTCCCCACCCAAACTATGCAGAAAATTCTAATGCCCTCTTGTATGCCTCGATTGAGCCTGCCTTCACCGCAGTTTCAGGTAGTGCATTCCAGACCCAATAACTTGGTGAATTTTTTCCCCACCCCCTCATTGCAGTTGTGTTATTTGCATGTCACGTACTGGCCTGGAAATCATTGAATATGGCCACTGTAGGAATTTCCACACCACAGGATTAAAGAAGTTCAATAAGATGACAGGCTATTTTAAGAATAATTGGAAATGGGCTTGAAAACCTGGATTTGCAACTTATGTCAATATCCCATAAGTGAACAGCCTTAACATTGCTGTGAGTTAGTTTCAGAGATTAACTGTCCCCAATTTTGCATAGATCAGCAATGAAGTTGGTTAGGAATTTCAAACTCATTTCATACTGTAGCTACCTATAGCTGAAAGGTGAGATTTGCTTCCTTTGTCATGGTTTTGAATCCAAATTACAGAGGAAAAATCCACGTCCACTTCACTAATACAGCTAGTTCCCTGCTTGTATGTAACCTAAACATATGTTTTAACTAGCTGACAAGTTTTTGAAAGCCATTACAGTAAAAGATGTTTACTTCACCTGCACTGCTACCTTCAGTTGTCATTCAAGAGTTAGCATACAAAAAATAGGAGCAAACACGGATTATCGAGTCTCTCAAATTTATGTGCTGGCTTTATTTCCACATTTCTCGGTTCCCTCTTGATCATCTGTTAGAGTGTACTCAATGACTGAGTATTCACGACCCTCTGCAGTAGCAAATTCTTCAGATTCACAACTGAGTGTAGAAATTCCCGTCACTTCGGTCCAAGATAGCCGGCCTCTTGTCCTAAGAACATAACCCCAGACTCTTCGGAGAAAGGGATGATTTCTGAGCAGGTACCCTTTTAACCCTCTATTCCAATATCTATAACTAGAAGTGGTATAGGTTCTGGCTGAACAGCACAGCAAAAGAATGAATCGGATCCATGTTAACTCAGTCATCAGTCCACAATAAAGGCGTTGGAAATGTACAGCTCCTTTTGACTATTTTTGTTGGGCCAGGCCACAACTTTTCCTATCGTCTTGATTGTTCAGATCCACTCAGGAATGTTGTCCAGTTTCCTGCCTATGAACAATTTTATGTGATTTATTAGTGAGCGTAATTTGGTTCTTCCTTGTCTTGACCTTCTGTTTCCTGGGATGGATTGTTTGTGCACTTATTACTTGTATTTTGCTTTTGCTTTGTGGAGGGAGAATGTTTAATGTCGTTCTGCACTTTGCCTTTTGAGGTCTGTAAGCTTGAAAGAAACTCTTTCAGAAGTAACACACACAAACGCAGTCTTTTTTTAACATTGAAATTTTGTTTAAAGTATTGTTGAACAACTGTAAGTCTAATTTACATGGCAACAGCTTCTGTTTTTAGTAGTTCTGCAGGCAGTATTAATATAAATGTTTGTTTTCCTTTTGAACAGAAGGTGCTCTTACATTTTGTTTAAAATAGTGGCTGCAGAATGGACTAGCCTGAGAAGCTGGCAAGCTTCTACAAGTGATAATAGGAACTGTAGATGCTGGAGAATCAGAGATAACAAGGTGTGAAGCTGGATGAACACAGCAGGCCAAGCAGCATCTCAGGAGCACAAAAGCTGATGTTTCAGGCCTAGACCCTTCATCAGAGAGGGGGATGGGGTGAGGGTTCTGGAATAAATAAGGAGAGAGGGGGAGGCGGACCGAAGATGGAGAGAAAAGAAGATAGGTGGAGAAGAGAGTATAGGTGGGGAGGGGATAGGTCAGTCCAGGGAAGACGGACAGGTCAAGGAGGTGGGATGAGGTTAGTAAGTAGGAAATGGAGGTGCGGCTTGGGGTGGGCGGAAGGGATGGGTGAGAGGAAGAACAAGTTAGGGAGGCAGAGACAGGCTGGGCTGGTTTTGGTTTCTCAGAGCCCGTGGCTTTTGAAAGATCCAGTACTTCCAGCTGTTGATTGATATAATATGGTGTGAATTTAATCGGTTTAATACTGTAATCTGTGACATTGGGGACCTCTTGGAAGAGGCTGAGATGGATCATATACTCAAGTGCTTCCGGATGGAAATTGTTGCAAATGCTTTAGCCTTACCTTTTTGTACAGTTGTGCTGGGTTCCCCAAATCATTGAGGATAGGGGTATTTGTGAATCCTCTTTCTCAAGTGGTCTATTTAATTGTCCACAGTTATTCAGAAGTAGATGTGAAAGAACTGCAGAGCTTAGATCATGTTGACATTTCCAATGCCTTTAGACCGGCTGGCATTGACTATCTGGTTTAATTCCATTTTTGTTTGGAGACTTTCCCTCCCAAGATCAATTGCAACATTGTCATCAAACCAGCTGACAAAGGAGGAGCTATTGTCGTACAGAATAGGACAGACTACTGCAAAGAAGCATACTGACAACTGAACAACCATTTGGGGAACACCAGTAGTCAAGGACGTTGAGCGTTCGATCTTCGGGTAAGCATCCTCCAAGGCGTCCTCAAGATTCATAATGCTGAATTGCTGAGCAGAGACTAATAGCCAAGTTCCGCACCCATGAAGATGGTCTCGATCAGGATCTTGCATTCATGGCGTGCTAAATGTGATCCCATGACACTTCTGTATCCGAAAAATCCACCTTTCTGTCCTGTTTTGACACCACCTTGATAAATTATCATGATCTGTCAACCTTAATTAGTTTGTGCAGTGTTGCATTACTTGTTACTTCGGTTAGACACTCGGTATGCGACTCTTATAGCTATCATTATTCCAGTTGGTTTGTCTCCAGCACCACTCTTTAAAATTTTGTTGTAATTATCTCTGCCTCATTCAATCAGATTGTGGGTCATCACTTTTTGTTTATTATTCAGCTGTTGACACTTTTGATCTGCAGAGAGTCAATATTTGACACTCCACTAAGACCACTGTCTGATGCTTTGATCTGTGCCTATAAATTCTGTTTCTCTCTTGCTTCACCTGATGAAGAGGCTATGCTGTGAAAACTAGTGATTTCAAATAAATCCGTTGGCCTTAACCTGATGTTGTCTGATTTCTGACCTTGGGTTATCATTGGCATAGAAATGTAGCTGGAGCAGTTAACTGCCAATCTTAGTTCTTAGACCAGGCATAGACTCTGACTGGTAAGGGTGTTATGATACAGGGGCATCCAGAGGTTGGCAGCCTCCATGACTCTTATTATTACCAATGACAAACATGCATGCATGTATGATGTTTTTTGCCAGCAAAACAGGTTCTTTGAGTTAACATACAGCTTATAGCTTCCAGCACATGCAAATACACCACACTGCATGCTTGACACACAATTAGTTTCCAGTGTAATGCTTAGCAAAGACTAGACTATTTAATAAAGGCAAAGTAGTGTAGAAGCTGGAAATCTGATACAAACACGATACTGGAAAAGTCGCTGCAGGCCTGGCAGTTTGAGTGAGAGTTAGTTTCCCTCTGGTATCACTGATCCTCAAAGCTTAGCACTGCTGTCTCTCTGGCGCAAGGAATAGTGTGTAAAATGCGGTTTGATTCAGTCATGTTGCTGTTTACTTGCCATGAGTATATACTTCCAAATTAATTCTACTTGTCATGTTCCCTCTATGCTGTTTCGTTGACCCAACTATCTAGTTCAATCAATCCAGAAAGTTAACTTAAGTTATTTGGTATTTACAGAATTTGAGTATTGATGAAAAAGGCATTGTTGAAACTTTGTTTGCACTCATTTGTATGATTCCCAAGAATTCCAATTTGGAGTAAACCACCCCTTAGTCAGTGAGGATTGATTGGCAGTTGGACTCTGGTGAAGGTTTTGCCTTGTAAATGCACCATTAATGCTGACTGACTAACTTAGGATTGTTAACTGCGCTTGGACCGTGTTGCACTCGTGTGTACTGTAGCTTGTGTGTGTTAGCACACAGGCCCTGTTCTTTGCCGACAAAATAAATGTATGCGTGTTGTACCTGTTGCAACTCAGCAAAATAGGTGATGAACATTCACTGGTCCATGTTTCAGGGCAATGTTCTGACCACCAGTTGGCCTACCTGATTTCAAATGTTTAAAGTCAATCTGTTAACTATAAGTTATCATGAACTGGTCTGTTCTCTGATAATATGACTGAATCCACTTGCTAAACAATTAATACACTCTCTTTCATGCAGTCCAAATGTTGGTTTTCCCCTCACAGGATGAGGGTGATGCTGGCTAGGCCAGCATTTATTGCCTATCCTTCATTACCCAGGGGTCAGTTAAAGGTCAACCATATTACTTTGAATCTGGAGCACCATATAGGCCAGACCAGGTAAGGATGGCAGTTTCCTTCCCTAAAGGATGTGTGACCAGATGGGTTTTTCCTGACAATTGGCAATGGTCTCGTGGTTGTCATTAGGCTCTTAATTCCACGTTTTTATTGAATTCACACCCCACCATCTGCCATGGCAGAGATTTTAACCTGGGTCCACAGAACTTTGGGTCTCTGGATTAACAGCCCTGCGATAATGCCATTAAGCTATTGCCTCCCGAAGAAATTGTTCTTTAAAAAAAAAGTGAATACCTATACTAATGACTTTACGGAGTTGGAGCTTCATGTGGCTGTAGTACAGGCTGCATGGCTGACTTTTAAATGCCTGCCACATTTGAAAGCTGGGTAACAAAATAGGCCTTGCCGCAACTGCCCACATCCTGAGGACAAATCTACAGAAATATATTTGATAACTTGGCTATTTCCTAATCGGTGATCTGGTATGCTAGATTAACACCGTTGTCTTATCCTGTTCTCTCATCTGAAGCTTCCTGTCAAAGAGTCACGCCTACACCTGTGTAATTAATCTACCAGTGCTCAGGATACCTATGCCTATCCTAACAGCATTACCATTCAGCACAATTTGTGCTGTCTGGCATTTTTTTTGTCAGCTATTTCAAGGAAGTCTTGCTGGAGTGTAATCTTACATTTCTTGATTAAAGAAAATTCTTGATGCATCTGAAGAAGGGTCCATGGATCCGAAACATTAATTCTGCTTTCTCTCAGCAGAAGCTGTCAGACTTATTGAGTTTTTCAGCAATTTTTGATTTTTGTTTCTGATTTCCAGCATCTGCAGTTCTTTCAGTTTTCTTGAACATTTATTCCAATAATTTACAAATCACACAGACCAGTGGTACGAAGGTAACAGCTTGAATTTCCATAACACTGTATTGGTGTTGGAAATAGGGTTGGAAATCAGGGTTTTTACCCTGATATTGTGGTTGGTATTTATTCCTGAGCCAGCATTGCTAAATGCATAATCTCTGTTGTTTGTGGGACTTTGTGCTCAACTGTTGAGATTTCAATGACCACAGAATAAAAGTAATTCAGTACCATAGTGTTTTGTGGCATACTGAAAGTTATGAAAGGTCGCTGTAGAAATAATCTTTTGCTCCTTGCTTGTTTGGTTTCCCAAATTTTGCGCATCACTTGCCATATTCAAGGCAAATATGGCAGCCATTTTGTTCCCTGAATTAAATCAAGGGCCATTTGTATTTTTGGTCGATAAACAAACAGGAAGCTGGAAGAACGCAACGAGCCAGGCAACATCTGAAGAAAAGGATAAGTCAACAGTTTGGGTATTACCCTTCTTCAAGACTGGATCAGTTTAGTGATTGATCTTGATTCAAGGAATGGAGTTTTGGTCCTGACATTGGAAGAATTTTCAGCTTTTATTTGAATAGTGCCATTGAACTATGAAAGTGCACCTACGTTACAGTTACAGGTCCTTGATTAAATATTGTCCAATAATGCTGCTCTTAAGTGAACATAAAATGTGCTGCAGAGATCATAGGACTGCAGATGCTGGAGAATCCGAGATAACAAGGTGTGGAGCTGGATGAACACAGCAGGCTAAACAGCATCTTGGGAGCAGGGAAGCTGACATTTCGGGCCTAGACCCTTTGTCAGGTCTAAGCCCGTAACGTCAGCTTTCCGGCTCCTAAGGTGCTGATTGGCCTGCTGTGTTCATCCATCTCCACACCTTGTTATCTCTACAAAATGTGCTGTAGTCTGGGACTGGGCTTGAACCGACCAAACCAGCTGACTTCAAGATTTGCCTGTTACTCAGAGTCGAGCTAACACTTGGAGCAAAATGCAGAGGGCTAGGAGGATCGTGATTATTTTGGCTGCTCTGACAAGAACGACCTTGATGAATGTTGTTAAAAACATAGTTTGACTCTTTTTTTGTAGAATTGCTGTTGCACTTCATTGGAGTGTGATGGCTGCCTGCTTAGCCTCAGCTACATCTGTTTTGTGTTAAGTTGGCAAAATGTTTGTGGTTTTTGTTTCTCCAATGTTAGAGAATTGAATGTGCTCATTTATTTTGGGGAGAATTAGTGGAAGCTGTTCATGGGAGACTAGTATTTGAGTAACACAGGCAATTTGATATTTCTGGGTGGAGATGCAGATATTGCAAGAGAATTAAGTCTTGGGGCATGTAAATTAGTCCACTGTGTCCTTTAATTGGATCAAAAACTATATTGGCCCCATATGCAGACTTTTTTAATCAACTTGTTCAGAGATGTTGTGTCACACCTCCAGAGCAGTTAGGACTTGTGCCTCTGCTCAGAAGCAGGTGCATACTACCCGACCACAAGTGGCTTAGGTTTCTTTCTGTTTGGATCGCTGGTCCTTTCCCTGTCACACCCTGATTCCTCTGAAATATTCAGTGCTTTCCTATTCCAACTTTTATGTTGGTTTCTGTTTATATTAATTAGTGAAACAAGCTTCTGTGGCATGTGACTTCCCTCAGTTAACACTGTTCTCATACCATGCCCAACTGAGGACACTAGTGAGCTGAGATGACCAGTGTTGGCAGGGATCTGGATGTGAGTTTGCTCACTGAGCTGGAAGGCTAGTGTTGGCAGGCCCAAGTATTGGAAATCACAAGTGAGTCCTGCTATCGTCCTAACAGTCACCAATTTGTTTATTCTCCATTTGGAAATTATTATGTAGCAATAGCCTTCAAAGAAAGGAAATCTTTGGAGTTGAAGCAATTTTTCATTTTTAAAATCATTTCTACCTTTGAAAGATTTCAATGAGAAAATTTTAGTCTTGAATCCTGTAAGCAACATGAAAGGGAACTGAGAAGGTTACCAAAATGAAGTGAGGGTGGAGTTGAATTTTGGGGTTTCAGGACAGTGGTTTCTTCTGAAGAAGAGCCGTAGGCAGCGGAACCTGTTCTTGAGATAGCACTGAGGTTTGCTTGAAGGGGTGTGATGTTACCAAGTTGCAATTAAACCTGATGGTTGCAAAACGGCGGAAGAGTTAGCTAAATAACTTCCTTGGTAGTACCTGGAAAAGAAATAGCCTCTTCCCTTCCTCAACAGGAGAAAAGCACCACCCTTCTGGGTCTGACTCATCCTCCTGATCTTTGGCGTTCTTGTGTGATTTTTGATATTGCTGCGTTTTATACCTCTTCCTCTGTTATTAGAAAAGATCAGAAATTAAAATTGAATGTTGAACATGCGCAGTTACCTTTTAAATGTTCAAAAAGCCCTAAGCATGATGGGGCAGTTCAGCACAACTGAGAGGCAATTAAGAGGAAAATTACAAGACTTGTGATGACACTTGGTCAGGCATCAGCCACGTCGATCTTTCCACCACGCAGCCTAACCTCAAGTGGTTATATGCCCTTTAGTTTTGGACTCCCCCACTTTGGGGCAAAAACCATACCTATTTACCTGCTCCGTGCCCCTCATGATTTTATAAACTTCTATAAGGTTACCCGTCAGCCTCTGACGCTGTGGGGAAAATAGCCCTAACCTATTCAGCCTCTCCGTTTAGTTTAAACCTTTACAACCCTGGCAATATCCTTTCAAGTCTTTTCCAAACCTTTCGAGTTTCACAACATCCATCATATATCATTGTAAAATTCTAGAAAGCCACTAAGCATAGTGGTCATCTTCACTTAGTCTACATTTGTTTACATAGGGAAACATTACAAGCAAACATCTTCTTACTTGAGGGGCACTACCATTGTGCCAAAGGAGCAGTCTTTACATGCTCAAGGTATTTTCGTAATCAGCTTGTTTGGAGATTCTATACCGATAGAACATAGAACATTACAGCACAGTACAGGCCCTTTGGCCCTCTGTTGTGCCGACCTGTCATACCGATCTCAAGCCCATCTAACCTACACTATTCCATGTACGTCCATATGCTTATCCAATGACGACTGAAATGTACCTAAAGTTGGCGAATCTACTACCGTTGCAGGCAAAGCGTTCCATTCCCTTACTACTCTCTGAGTAAAGAATCTACCTCTGACATCTGTCCTATATCTTTCACCCCTCAATTTAAAGCTATGCCCCCTCATGCTCGCCGTCACCGTCCTAGGAAAAAGGCTGTCCCTATCCACCCTATCTAACCCTCTGATTATTTTATATGTCTCAATTAAGTCATCTCTCAACCTTCTCTCTAACGAAAACAGCCTCAAGTCCCTCAGCCTTTCCTCGTAAGACCTTCCCTCCATACCAGGCAACATCCTGGTAAATCTCCTCTGCACCCTTTCCAAAGCTTCCACATCCTTCTTATAATGCAGTGACCCGAACTGTACGCAATACTCCAAGTGCGGCCGCACCAGAGTTTTGTACAGCTTCACCATAACCTCTTGGTTCCGGAACTTGATCCCTCTGTTAATAAAAGCTAAAACACTGTATGCCTTCTTAACAGCCCTGTCAACCTGGATGGCAACTTTCAAGGATCTGTGTACATGGACACCGAGATCTCTCTGCTCATCTACGCTACTAAAAATCTTACCATTAGCCCAGTACTTTGCCTTCCGGTTACTCTTACCAAAGTGCATCACCTCACACTTGTCCGCATTAAACTCCATTTGCCACCTCAGCCCAGCTCTGCAGCTTATAGAACATAGAACATTACAGCACAGTACAGGCCTTTTGGCCCTTGATGTTGTGCCGATCTGTCACACCGACCTGAAGCCCATCTAACCTATCTATGTCTGTCTGCAACCTACGGCATCCTTTGTCACTATCCACAACTCCATCCACCTATGGGTGTTTATAAAATCATGAGGGGCATAGATAAGGTGAATGGCCAGAGACTTTTTCCCCTACTGTTGGTGAGTTCAAAACTAGGGGACGTTTTTGTGGGTGAGGGGCAAAAGGCTTGAAAAGGACACGGGGGCAACTTTTATTTTACACTGGTTCAGTGTGTGGAATGATCTGCCAGAGCGAGTGGTAGATGTGGGTACAGTTAGAATGTTTAAGACAATTGGATAAGAATCATAGAATCCCTGCATTTAGCTCATTGAGTCCACATCAGTCCTCTGAAGAACATCCGTCTCAGACCCATCGCACCAAATGCCCTAGTCCTGCAACCTGCATTTCCCATGGCCAATTCACCTAGCCAGCACATCCCTGGACACTATGGGGAATTTTAACATGGCCAATCCACCCTAACCTCCACATCTTTGTACTATGGGAGGAAAGTGGAACAACCAGAGGCAACCCACAAAGACACTGGGAGAATGTGCAGACTCCACACAGGCAGTTGCCTGAGGCTGGAATTGAACCTGGGTCCTGGTACTGTGGAGGCAATGCTAACCACTGAGCCATTGTCCTACCCTTGTCATGAATAGAAAAGGTTTAGTAGGAATTGGGCCAAGCACATGCAAGTGGGACTAGTTTGGTTTGGTATGGACTGGTCGGACCGAAGGATCTGTTTCCATGCTGTATGACTCTATCTCTATATCCAGGGTAAGTGACACATGAACCTGGGCCTGCTGACCCAAAGGTCGGGGCACTGCAACTGTGCTACAAGAACCCAAATATATAACTCCTAGATATTTTCCAATCAATCCCTTCAGCAGTATTGCATTCCTGCTGAGCAGTGGGGGAACTTGAGCCCAGATCTCCTGGCCCTGAGGTAGAGACAGTACCACTACACCACCACCTATGCTCCAATGCTTATTTTCTAGTAGGATATTTCCAATCGGCCAGTTTAAATGATGTTGCACACCTCTCGACACGAACCCAGACTTCCTGGCTCAAAGGTACAGACACTACTACTGTACTACATGACCCCTCCATATGTCCTCCTCTTAGTTTTTATTAGATGTCCTTTTAGTGATGTCCCAGTTAATATCCTCCGCATGCATTTGATTAAGCACAGTTGATACACAACAAATGGTTTCTTGCTAAAGATAAATCAGCTATTCTGCTTAATTCTGCTTGAATGTGACAATTGAATTTTTACTTTTCCCCTTCAGATTCTTCTTTTAGCCTGCAATTTTTATATCGACTCATTTCCCTCCGAATTGTACAGTACTGGTCAAATAATTGAATGTCTGAATGTCAGTGAGTCTGTGCTTAAGCTTCCTAATAATGATCAGGTGGATTGTATGTTGTTTACTATTGACCTTGTGGACAATCAGTACACAAATCTACTCCTTTGCCCTGAAAAAAAAACTTTGCACCTTGCCTCAATAATTCTTGAGGTTTGTTCCAATAACCATTGAATGTGCTAATTTGAAATGAAGAGTGTTGAAGTTGATGTGAAGCAACCAGTGCCAGTTGTTGATAAAATCATAGGAAAGCAAGTTGTGAGGAGGATACAAAGAGGCTGCCAAGGGATGTAGATAAGTTAAATAGTGGACAAACATTTAACACATGGCGGATAATGTGGAAAATAAGGTTGGCCAGAGGAGCAGAAAAGTAGAATGATTTTAAATGAAGAGAAATTGCAAAATTGTGCAATAGAAGGGATCTAGGAATCTTAGTACGTGAATCGCAAAAGGTTATTCTGCAGACACAGCATATAATTAGGAATGTTGACCTTGAGTGTAAGGGGAATAGCATATAAACACGATGAAGTCTTGCTATAATTGTTTAAAGTATTGGTGACACCATACTTGGCTATCGCATACAATTGTACTTCCTTTTAATATTGTTTAATCCAATACTTTACAAACAGGAATGCTCCATTAATTGAAATTTCTGTACTTTGACTGTTGTCATTCCTTTTCTTATTAAATATCTATTCTTTGGGGCCTTTTTCTGCATGTTCTGGAATAGAATCTTTACAAAAAGCAAGGTGCCAGGATGTATAGCCCAGGTAGCTTTGGGAGTCAGTGAGTTTATAGTGCATATTAGTGGCCAGTCTAACCCAGAAGTGAAAACAGATATCAAGCAAGGGAAAGGAGGAGTCAAAGATAAGCCAGGTGAAAGTGAGGGCAGGATGGAAATTAGAAGCAAAAGCCATGAACTCTTCTGGTTCGGGATGAGTTGGGGAAGCAGCATTGATTATAGCAGAGAATTGTGGGAGGAGTCTGGAATAGGACTGGATGAGGAATGTTCCATGTACCCCATGAAGAGACGGGCATAACTGGGGCTCATGAAAATGAGAGGAGTTAAGAGAAGTTGTTGGTGAGGACAAGCTCCTCCAAATGGAGGAAGATGGCGTGTGGTGATGGTTCAAGTTTCCGCTCCAGGAAGAAGCGGAGAGCCCAGAGTGCAAATGGATTGCATGTCCATGGTAAAGAAGAGGCCATTAGAGCTGGCAAACTGGAAATTCTGAAACTGGTGTAAAGCGTCAGGAATCACTGATGTGCATGGGTGGGGACTGGATCAGGGAGAAAAGACTGAGACACGGTGGGGAGCAATGAGTTCCAGATTGGATCTAGAATTGGCTGAGTGGCAAGAAGTAGAGGGAAGTAATTGAGGGTGTATTTCCCGCTGGAAGTCTGAGACCAGTGGGGCGCCACAGGATTCACTGGGGCCCGTGATGTTTGTGGTTTATGTAAACATTTGAGACTCGAATGTTGGAAGATTGATCAATAAAGTTGCAGATGATACAAAAAATTTGAGTGATAAATTGTTTTCCTTGGAGCAGAGAAGATTGAGAGAGGACATGATTGAGATGCATACAATTATGAGGAGCTTAAATAGGGTTGATTGGGGGAGGGGGGAACACTATTCCCTTTGATTGAAGGATCAATGACCAGGGCATTGACTTAAGGTAAAGGGGAAGAAGGCATAGAGGAGTCGTGAAGAATAGCTTTTTCGCCTAGATGATCTCCCAGGGAATCTAGAATACATGCCTTGTAAAGTGGTAGAAGCAGAAACTCAACATTTTAAGAAATATTTAGATGTGCACCGCTGTTGCCAATAGTTAGGTAGTTGTTTTTGACCGGCACAAGCTTGATGTGCTGAAAGGCCTTTTTCAGAGCTGTAGATTCTTATGATTATGATGCTAGCTAAAACCAGGAGCCAGAAATATGAGAAAATTACTTAGAAGTCCAGTTGGGAAACTTAGAAGCAATTTCTTTACTCTGAGTGACTAAAATGCAGAATTGACTGCAAGTATTTGAGGCAAATAGCTGAATACACTAATCTAGTAAAAGAACAAAGATTTAAAAGATGCGCTATGACGAAGTGGATGGTCTGGGATCTGGTAACCTTTTTAGAAGTTACTTTTAAATTTGCCTGTCTTTCTGGCACTGTTTCAGATCACAAGAACTCACTGTATTAAAAGAAAATTCCTTTATTAACAATCTTAAACCTGTCTCATCCCAAAATTTAAACATCTTCCTGCTAGTCACTTACACTGCATGATCATGAAGGTCTCATTAAGTTGTCTCATTTTGGTGCCACAATAGTTTTCCAACTCTGACCATGTTTACCAGGGTTTCAGATGTGGCTGTGTTTTTTTAAAAAAAAATTCTTTGCTTCTAGGTTCCATGTTCAAGTCCAGCTGCAGGGTTTGAGCACAAAAGGGGCGACACGGTGGGTTAGTGGTTAGCACTGCTGCCCCTCAGGAATCTGAGTTCAATTTCCACCCTCTGGTGACTGTCTGTGTGGAGTTTTCACGCTCTCCCTGTGTCTGCATGGGTTTCCTCCGGGTGCTCGGGTTTCCTCCCACGGCCCAAAGGTGTGAAGGCTCTATGGATTGGTCATGCTAAGTGGCCTGTAGTGTTTAGGTTAGGTGGGTTATAGGGGATGGGTCTGGGTGGGATGCTCGGAGGATCAGTGTGGACTTGTTGGGCCGAAGGATCTGTTTCCATACTGTAGGGATTCTAAATAGAGACAGATGCTATTAGAGCAGCAGTACTGAGGGAGAGCCATCCTGTTAAGGAGATATTGAATTGAGTTGCTGTTTGCTCCTTCATCTGGAGGCCAACATACCAAGTTGTAGCGAGTTTTGAGAAGATTTGTAGCTCAGGTTGAGGTTCTGGATGTGAGTTTGCTTGCTGAGCTGGAAGGTTGGTTTTCAGACGTTTCGTCACCATTCTAGGTAACATCATCAATGAGCCTCTGGTCAAGCGCTGGTGTTATGTCCCGCTCTCTCTTTATCTGTTTACGTTTCCTTGGGTTGGTGATGTCATTTCCTATTCTTTTTCTCAGAGGATGGTAGATGGGCTCCAAATCAGTGTGTTTGTTGATGGAGTTCCGGTTGGAATGCCATGCTTCTAGGAATTCTCGTGCGTGTCTCTGTTTGGCTCATCCTAGGATGGATGTGTTGTCCCAATCAAAGTGGTGTCCTTCCTCATCTGTATGTAAGGATACTAGTGATAGTGGGTCATGTCGTTTTGTGGCTAGTTGATGTTCATGTATCCTGGTGGCTAGCTTTCTGCCAGTTTGTCCAATGTAGTGTTTGTCACAGTTCTTGCAAGGTATTTTGTAGATGACGTTCATTTTGCTTGTTGTCTGTATCGGGTCTTTCAACTAGCCACAAAACGACATGACCCACCATCACTTGTATCCTTACATACAGATGAGGAAGGACACCACATCCATCCTAGGACAAGCCAAACAGAGACACGCACGAGAATTCCCAGAAGCATGGCATTCCAACCGGAACTCCATCAACAAAGTGGCTCCAAATCAATCTACCATCCTCTGAGAAAAAGAACAGGAAATGACATCGCCAACGTGGGAAATGCTAAACAGATAAATAGAAAGCGGGACATAACACCAGTGCTTCATCGGAGGCTCACTGATGATGTTACCTAGAATGGTGACGCAACGTCTAAAAACTAACCTTCCAGCTCAGCGAGCAAACTCACATCCAATATAAAGTTGTCCAGCAAAGGCTTTGATCACTTAAAGCCAGCACCGCCAGGTGGGACATGCTGTTTGTATGCTTGAAGACAAACTCCTGAAGCAGCTGAAATAACAAGGTGTAGACCTGGATAAACACAGCAGGCCAAGCAGCATCAGGGGAGCCGGAAGGCTGACGTTTCGGGCCTAGACCCTTTAGAAATGGGAAATCCTGAAGCAGCTGCTTTTCTTAAAACTTGGAGCAACAGGAGACTCCCAGGAGAAGTGCTTTTGTGATGTTTTCAAAACACCCCCAGGAGGTGAAACATGCCTGATTTCATGGGGAAACCCTGGCTTCTGAATGACCACAGTGGTGAAAATTCAGCTGGGAAACCTCCAAACACTTCAAGAAACTCTACCAGGAATGCAAATAAATGAAATAAGGCTTAAGACCATGTACGTAAAATTCAAGCACCTCCAGGTCCCGGCTGTTCTTGCACCACATATGGCGCAGACTGTGTATTGCATGTTGAGTTAATCAACCATCTCGCAACACATTGAAACAGAGTAGAAACAAGTCATCTTTGATCCCGGGGGGGGGTGAAAATAAAAGATCATGTGACTACTGTTCAAAAGAGCAGGAGGGGAGTTCTCCCTAGGTTCCTTGTCATTATTTGTAGCTCAATTAGCATCATGAAGCTGATCATTAGGTCACTATCATATTGCTGTTTGTGAGATTAGCTACTGCATTTCCAACATTACGGTAATGACCACACTCTGTTGGTTTCTACAGCTTTGAGTTATTTTGAAGTCATTGAGGACCTATATACACTCAAGTTGTTTATATTCCTAGTGGTTTCACTTTGACCTCCTGTCAAGCATTGCTCACCCCTACATCACTGTTTTGGTCCACCCTTAGGCTTCTAAATCTTGTTTCAACCCATTGGCAGTTAAGACTTCCAGATCGATATGGTGCAGATAGTGCTGTTCTTATCGTGGTACAGTCACCTAAATAACGTGTAGTGTCAGTTAACAGCTGCAGTCAGTGTCTAGGTGGTGGCAGCAGGTGCTGCTGTTTTGTATAGCCGTTCAGTTATCATGTGTTGACTTAATGGTATATTAAACAGATTTTCTGTTGTGTGTTCACATCAATCAGTGATGTTTAGTAACTTAAGTGTTTTGCTTCACTACCCATTTTGCATTTTTAGATATTTTCAAAACAACCTGTTCAGAAATTTTATTGCACACAGCAGGAACAGACGGGGCTTGATCCTGGCCTCCTGGCTCACAGGCAAGAACACTAACACTGTACCACAGGAGCATCTATTTCCGACTCTTCCTTATATTTGTCTCTATTTCTCTCCTGTTTTAAGTTTTGTTTTAAAAAAAAATTCTTTGCTCCAGACTGAATCTTTATCCAGGGTTACTCTGTTAGTTGGTAACCTCATGTAAGAATGTTTGCTCTTGGGATAAGGCTGACTTCATACACTCAGCCTCTCATTAGTTGCAAAGAAATCATGATGTGGTTTGCTCTAGCTTTGAAGCAGTTTTTTGAAATCACTGTCTCAACTTGCCATGGTGGATTGCAATCCTTGAGTTGTTAACCAAATGCTATACCGCCTCACCAAGATAGGTCTTGGATTGGGATAGGACTATTTTCCTCTCTGCATTCTCTCCACCTATCTATCTTATTGCACACATTTCCCTCACCATTCCTTTCCCAGTCAGGAAAATACCTGAGATAATAGGAACTGCAGATGCTGGAGAATCCAAGATAATAAAATGTGAGGCTGGATGAACACAGCAGGCCAAGCAGCATCTCAGGAGCACAAAAGCTGACGTTTCGGGCCTAGACCCTTCATCAGAGAGGGGGATGGGGAGAGGGAACTGGAATAAATAGGGAGAGAGGGGGAGGCGGACCGAAGATGGACAGAAAAGAAGATAGGTGGAGAGGTAGGGAGGGGATAGGTCAGTCCAGGGAAGCCGGACAGGTCAAGGAGGTGGGATGAGGTTAGTAGGTAGATGGGGGTGTGGCTTGGGGTGGGAGGAAGGGATGGGTGAGAGGAAGAACAAGTTAGGGAGGCAGAGACAGGTTGGACTGGTTTTGGGATGCAGTGGGTGGAGGGGAAGAGCTGGGCTGGTTGTGTGGTGCAGTGGGGGGGGAGGGGACGAACTGGGCTGGTTTAGGGATGCAGTTGGGGAAGGGGAGATTTTGAAACTGGTGAAGTCCACATTGATACCATTAGGCTGCAGGGTTCCCAGGCGGAATATGAGTTGCTGTTCCTGCAACCTTCGGGTGGCAGCATTGTGGCACTGCAGGAGGCCCATGATGGACATGCCATCTAAAGAATGGGAGGGGGAGTGGAAATGGTTTGTGACTGGGAGGTGCAGTAGTTTGTTGCGAACTGAGCGGAGGTGTTCTGCAAAGCGGTCTCCAAGCCTCGGCTTGGTTTCCCCAATGTAGAGGAAGCCACACCGAGTACAATGGATGCAGTATACCACATTGGCAGATGTGCAGGTGAACCTCTGCTTAATGTGGAATGTCATCTTGGGGCCTGGGATAGGGGTGAGGGAGGAGGTGTGGGGGCAAGTGTAGCATTTCCTGCGGTTGCAGGGGAAGGTGCCAGGTGTGGTGGGGTTGGAGGGGAGTGTGGAGCGAACAAGGGAGTCACGGAGAGAGTGGTCTCTCCGGAAAGCAGACAGGGGTGGGGATGGAAAAATGTCTTGGGTGGTGGGGGTCGGATTGTAGATGGCGGAAGTGTCGGAGGATGATGCGTTGTATCTGGAGGTTGGTGGGGTGGTGTGTGAGAACGAGGGGGATCCTCTTTTGGGCGGTTGTCGTGGGGGCGGGGTGTGAGGGATGTGTTGCGGGAAATGCGGGAGACGTGGTCAAGGGCGTTCTCTATCACTGGGGGGGGGGAAGTTGCGGTCCTTGAAGAACTTGGACATCTGGGATGTGCGGGAGTGGAATGTCTTATCGTGGGAGCAGATGCGGCGGAGGCGGAGGAATTGGGAATAGGGGATGGAATTTTTGCAGGAGGGTGGGTGGGAGGAGGTGTATTCTAGGTAACTGTGGGAGTCAGTGGGCTTGAAATGGATATCAGTTACAAGCTGGTTGCCTGAGATGGAGACTGTGGTGTCCAGGAAGGTGAGGGATGTGCTGGAGATGGCCCAGGTGAACTGAAGGTTGGGGTGGAAGGTGTTGGTGAAGTGGATGAACTGTTCGAGCTCCTCTGGGGAGCAAGAGGCGCCGCCGATACAGTCATCAATGTACCGGAGGAAGAGGTTGGGTTTGGGTACCTGATCTCTTCACACCAGTCAGTATGCATGACCCTACAGTGTTACTTGTCAGTAGTGTAGGCTGCAGCTACTGTGCATTGATAATGAATGGAGTAACTGTTTAACACGGTGGTTGGGATACCAGTCAAGCCAGTTGACTTGTTTTGGAACATGTTACACTTCTTTTGTTGTTGGAGCTGCACCGATCCAGGCAACTGGGGAGTATTCCATTGTACTCCCAACTTGAGCTGGAATGCAAAGAGGTTTTAAGGCCTGGGGCAGATCTAATAGAATGGCAGGGCAGGCTTGACAGGCTGAGTATCTAACTTGTAATTCTTAAGATTTTGTGTCCCTCCTTTGGAGCTCAGATTTTCAAACAAAATGTTATGAACCTTTTGTCAGACTTTTCTGCCTATAACTCCAGCTGAAGTCACTAAAACTTGCTAGCAAGTGAATCAGAGATAGCAAGGTGTAGAGCAAGATGAGCACAGTAGGCCAAGCAGCATCAGAGGAGCAGGAAGGCTGACGTCTCGGGCCTAGACACTTCTCCAGCATCTGCAATTCCTACTATTGCAAAAGCAAGTGAATCAATTTGTTTTCAGGCTGCAAAGCGTTTTTCTTTGCATATTACTTCACTGCTGGTTAGTCCTTTTACACACTTGTCAGATTTTCTGAATGGTAGTTTAACCAGTCTAATTTGGGAATGATAAGAAGCAGGGCTCTTGTGGCATAGTGATTGTATCTCTGCCTTTGAGCCAGGAGGCCTGATTCCAGGGCCCACCTGCTCCCAGATGTGCAATCTCTGAATAGGTTGATTTGGAAAATATTAATCAGTCTAATTTGGGCAAGACAAGAACTGAGACAAGGGGTGTTGTGGCACATTGGGAATTCTTTACATCAGAATTTGAAACCCACCTACTGAAGATGAGTATTATCACCTGTCAGAACAGGTTGACTCAAAAATGGTTAGAACAGGTTTAAGAATGAGATCTCTTGTGAGGGAGAAAGAAAATGTTTTTGAGTCATTACACTGTGAAATTCTTTTACCCTGACAGCAGTTGAGACTGGTTCATTGAATTTATTCAAGAACAATTTTTAGATTTTTGATGGAAAGGTATAAGGATTATGGAGTGGCAGAACAGAAAGTGAAGCAAAGAAAGCAACTTGATCACCCATGATCTTATCAAAATTTTGGAGCAGGTTCAAAGGGCTTATTCGTTTGCTCTTGCTCCATAGTTCGTGTTTTCAGATTCAAGTGTCCTCATCAAACTTTGAATGCCTTCAGCTGTTCAAAATTTACAAATCTGAGCCAGTGCCAACTAATGCAGGAAATTGGAAAATGAATCTGCTAGCATGTTTTCCAATGTGAGCATTCTGTTCATGACCAATAAAATGATCCAGTAGACTGTTGGACCTGATCAGTGGTGGTAATAACCCTTGATTTTGGTTACGATTGGATAAAAAATTTTGCTTTTTTTTTTGCATGAAAACAATTTTGCAAATTTTACTTGAGGTGTCAAGGCCTATGTGTGGGATATCAAGGTACAAAATCTGAGACATGAAGCAGTAGCTTGTGTTATTGTATCAGAGATAATGGGAACCGCAGATGCTGGAGAATCCAAGATAACAAAGTGTGTAGCTGAATGAACACAAGGCCAAGCAACATCTTAGGAGCACAAAAGCTGACGTTTCGGGCCTAGACCCTTCATCAGAGAGGGGGATGGGGTGAGGGAACTGGAATAAATAGGGGGAGAGAGAGGGAGGCGGACCGAAGGTGGAGAGGAGAGTATAGGTAGGGAGGGGATAGGTCAGCCCAGGGAAGATGGACAGGTCAAGGAGGTGGGATGAGGTTAGTAGGTAGGAAATGGAGGTGCGGCTTGGGGTGGGAGGAAGGGATGGGTGAGAGGAAGAACAGGTTGGGGAAGCAGAGACAGGCTGGGCTGGTTTTGGGATGCAGTGGGGGAAGGGGAGATTTTGAAGCTTGTGAGGTCCACATTGATGCCATTGGGCTGCAGGGTTCCCAAGCGGAATATGAGTTGCTGTTCCTGCAACCTTTGGGTGGCATCATTGTGGCACTGCAGGAGGCCCGTGATGGACATGTCGTCTGAAGAATGGGAGGGGGAGTTGAAATGGTTCGCGACTGGGAGGTGCAGTTGTTTGTTGCAAACCAAGCGGAGGAGTCTGCAAAGTGGTCTCCAAGCCTCCGCTTGGTTTCCCTAATGTAGAGGAAGCCACACCGGGTGCAATGGATACAATATACCACGTTGGCAGATGTGCAGGTGAACATCTGCTTGAAAGGGAAGGTCATCTTGGGGCCTTGGATAGGGGTGTGGGGGCAAGTGTAGCACTTCCTACGGTTGCAGGGGAAGGTGTCAGGTGTGGTGGGGTTGGAGGGGAGTGTGGAGCGGACAAGGGAGTCACGGAGAGACCACTCTCTCTGGAAAGCAGACAAGGGTGGGGATGGAAAAATGTCTTGGGTGGTGGGGTCGGATTGTAGATGGCGGAAGTGTCGGAGGATGATACGTTGTATCCGGAGGTTGGTGGGGTGGTATGTGAGAACGAGGGAGATCCTCTTGGGGTGGTTGTGGCGGGGGCGGGGTGTGAGGGGTGTGTTGCGGGAGACGCGGTCAAGGGCGTTCTCGACCACTGCGGGGGCTGGGGGGGATTTTTGGTCCTTGAAGAACATGGACATCTGGGATGTGCGGGAGAGAAATGCCTCATCCTGGGAGCAGATGCGGCGGAGGAATTGGGAATAGGGGATGGAATTTTTGCAGGAGGGTGAGTGGGAGGAGGTGTATTCTAGGTAGCTGTGACAGTGTGGGCTTGAAATGGACATCAGTTACTAGCTGGTTACCTGAGATGGAGACTAAGAGGTCCAGGAAGGTGAGGGATGTGTTGGAGATGGCCCAGATGAACTTGAGGTTGGGGTGGAAGGTGTTGGTAATTTGGATAAACAAGAGGCGGTGCCGATGCAGTCATCAATGTAAAGGAGGAAGAGGTGGGGTTTGGGGCCTGTGTAGGTGCGGAAGAGGGACTGTTCCACGTAACCTACTAAGAGGCAGGCATAGCTTGGGCCCATGTGGGTACCCATGGCCACCCCCTCTACATTGGGGAAACCAAGCGGAGGCTTGGGGACCGCTTTGCAGAACACCTCCACTCGGTTCACAACAAACAACTGCACCTCCCAGTCGCGAACCATTTCAACTCCCCCTCCCATTCCTCAGACGACATGTCCATCATGGGCCTCCTGCAGTGCCACAATGATGCCACCCGAAGGTTGCAGGAACAGCAACTCATATATTCTGCTTGGGAACCCTGCAGCCCAATGGCATCAATGTGGACTTCACAAGCTTCAAAATCTTCCCTCCCCCCACTGCATCCTAAAACCAGCCCAACTTGTCCCTGCCTCCCTAACCTGTTCTTCCTCTCCCCTATCCCTTCCTCCCACCTCAAGCCACACCTCCATTTCCTACCTACTAACCTCATCCCACTTCCTTGACCTGCCCATCTTCCCTGGACTGACCTATCTCCTCCCTACCTCCTCACCTATGCTCTCCTCTCTACCTATCTTGTTTTCTCTCCATCTTTGGTCCACCTCCTCCTCTCTCCCTATTTATTCCAGTTCCCTCATCCCATCCCGCTTTTCTGAAGAAGGGGCTAGGCCCGAAACGTCAGCTTTTGTGCTCTTGAGATGCCTGCTGTGTTCGTTCAGCTCCACACTTTGTTAGCTTGTGTTATTGTTCTTGGTTTTTAAAAGGGAGAGATGGAGGAGGTGAAGATTCATAGCTCTTCAAGAATGAGGTGGAATTTGTTGACTGCGTCCTGGGTCTGCAGGATTCTCTTAAAAAAAAATTTGAAGGGGCTTTATTGGATTGATGTAGAGAAGCTGTTGCTACTTCTGTAGAAGTGAAAATAGTGACCACAAGCTAAGGTAGCCACTGTTCATTTACTTGGAATCAGGAGAAAATTCTTTATCCAGAGTGTGGTGAGATTGCAGAACTCAGTACCACTTGCATCGGCTGAAGTGATCTGTATAAATTCTGTGAAGTGAAGGTGGATAAATGGAAGAGTTATAGAGGATCCTCCAAAGCTCTGGACTAACTATCACAAAATATACCTGAATATGACAGCTCTGTAGAAGAACCAGGCACCGGGGCTGAATGAGATTCTTCAGTGCTGAGTATTTCTTATTTCAAAATTTACGATTGGTAGAGGGAGAGGATGCTTTGTGGCTCAGTTGAGTCGAGACCGGTTTTCTGTGCTGATGGCAGGGTGATGTCACTGGTATTCGAGAAGAACAGGTACAGTCCAAGAGAGCAAGTAACCATCACAGTATCAGTATCAAGTAAGAATAAGAGATTGGTATTTATACATAGGTATAAACATGTATATTTATGCTGTATGTATGTATCCACACACAACTCTCTGGAAGTTTTCCAGTTTTAGCCACTTGTCATGCCTGAGAATTTACAGTTGCTTCTGTGTTATTAGTTAAGACAGCAAAGCTTGTTCACTGAGATAAAGACCAGTATTGTACACCGATACTGTTCTGAACTCTTGGTCTCCAAAGTGTCTATTGATGCTCAGTTCCAAAGGCTCTGACTGTCTTTACTGTAACCTCAGTGAATGTCCTCTCATGCAATGGGTTTGGTAGGGGAGGAAGTAAAACCTTTACAAACGATGTCAAAGGTTGACTTGGTTATTTTTGGCTCAGTATTTGACGCAAAATCCTAATCTTGATCAACATCACCAATAGAGGAAGCAGATATTAATGTATTTAAAAGGAAACTTAAGTCAAACAGCCACCTCTCTTTACCAATCATTAACAGGACATTTATTGCACTCATCATTTTTTTTTAAACCTATATTATCAAATGCCTTGGGTCTTAGAGCCCACAATGCTTCACCCACAATTACTTTATAATTTTATCAATCCAGGTTCAAAAGTTTTAGAATTCCCTCCAAGCTTCCAGGCTTTTTCCTCCTTTAATATTTCCCTTTAAAACTGTCCTTTTTGAACCATTTAGCCGTCGTTTCCACTGTGCCCTTTTCTTGCTCTGTCAGTTTTCTCAAAATATGTTCCTGTGAAGCATTGTGGGAGGTGTTCTATGTTAAACGTTCAAAATAAAAGCAGATTTCTCTCCTGAACAGTATAAGAACTAGGAGCAGGAGTAGGCCATCTGGCCCCTGGAGCCTGCCCTGCCATTGAATAAGATCGTGGCTGATCTTTGAGACTCAGCTCCACTTACCTGCCAGCTCACCATAACCCTTAATTCTTTTACCTTTTCAAAAATTTATCTAGCCTTGCCTAAAAAACATTCAATGAGATCGTTTCAACCACTTCACTGGTCAGGGAATTCCGCAGATTCACAACCCTTTGGGTGCAGAAGTTCTTCCTGACATCAGTCCTACATCTGCTTCCCTTTATTTTGAGGCTATACCCTCTAGTCGTAGTTTCACCTGCTAGCAGAAACAACCTCCCAGCCTCTACTTTATCTATTCCCTTCATAATCTTACATGTTTCTATAAGATTTCCCTTCATTTTCTGAATTCCAACGAGTATAATCCCAGCCTACTCAGTCTCTCCTCATAATCCAACCCCCACAACTCTGGAATCAACAGAGTGAATCTCCTCTGCACCCCCTCCAAAGCTAGTATATCTGTCCTCAAGCGAGGAGACCAAAACTGCACAGTGCTCCAGGTGTGGCCTCACCAGGACCCTATACAGCTGCAGTATAGCCTCCCTGTTTTTAAACTCCATCCCTTGAGCAATGGCAGACAAAATTCTGTTTGCCTTTTTAATCACCTGCTGCACCTGCAATCTTACCTTCAGTGATTCATGCACAAGGACACCCAAGTCCCTTTGCGCAGCAGTGTGCTGCAATTTTTTTTTAACCATTTAAAACATGGTCCATTTTGCTGTTATTCCTGCCAAAATGGATGACCTCACACTTACCAGCAATGTACTCCATCTGCTAGACCTTTGCCCACTCACTTAGACTATCTATATCCCTCTGCAGACTTTGTGTCTTCTGCAGACTTTGCTCTACCACTCATCTTAGTGTCATCTGCAAATTTTGTCACACCACAGTCCCCAACTCCAAATCTATTTAAATTGTGGACAATTTAGGTCCCAACACTGATCCCTGAGGCACATCACTAGCCACTGCCAACTAGAAAAACAACCATTTACCCCTATTTATAAAATGTGAGGCTGGATGAACACAGCAGGCCAAGCAGCATCTCAGGAGCACAAAAGCTGATGTTTCGGGCCTAGACCCTTCATCAGAGAGCCCTGTGTGCTATCACTTTGTGCTCCTGAGATGCTGCTTGGCCTGCTGTGTTCATCCAGCCTCACATTTTATTATCTTGGAATTCTCCAGCATCTGCAGTTCCCATTATCTCTGATACTATATTTACCCCTATTGTTTGCTTTCTACTGGTCAACCAGTCCCCTATCCATGCCACTACATTACCTGTAATACCGTGCAACTTTATCTTATGTAGCAGCCTTTGGTGTGGCACCTTGTCAAATGCCTTCTGGAAATCCAGACACCACATCCACAGGTTCCCCATTGTCCACCATGCAAGTGATATCCTCAAAGAGTTCCACCAAATTAGTTAAATATGACCTACCCTTTATGAACCCATGTTGGGTGTTCCCGTTGGGACAATATATATCGATGTCTTGCTATTTCTTCATTTTAATGATAGATTCAAGCATTTTCCCCACCACCGAAGTTAAGCTAACTGGCCTATAGTTACCTGCTTTTTGTCTACTTCCTTTTTTAAACACTGGTGTCACATGACTGACCTGGCTTGACTAATTGATATGTAGATTAAAATCCCCCATGATAATACATGTAAAAATGGTACAGCAATTAACTATTTCTATATTTATTGCCCACCCCGCCAAGATGTTGTTACTTGGTGGCCTATAGACCACACCTATCAGTGACTACTTCTCCCTGCCATTCCTAATTCCCACCCAAATGGATTCAATGTTTTGTTCAGTAGAACCTATATCATCCTTCACTACTGCCCTGATATCATCCTTAAAAATCAGAGCAACTCCACTTCCCTTACCTTTTCTGTCTGTCCTTCTGAACAGTTTGGTACCTTGGATTTTCACTCCCAGTCATGACCATCCTATAACCATGTCTCTGTAATGGCCACTAGATCATACCCATTTGCCATTATTTGCACTGTCAACTCATCCACCTTGTTTTGAATGCTCCGAACATTTAGATAAAGTGCCCTTATGACAGTTTTTTGCACCCTCTTTTTTGGGTCCTATTACCTCTATCACTAACTGCTCTAGAGTTCTCCTTCCCTTTTAACTTTTTTCCTAATTTTCCTTGAAGTTGAAGCTTCCTCATCACCTGCTAACCTGCTGCTTTGCTGTACATTAATTGTGTGTGTCAGTGTCTGTGTGTCTCTGTCCTCCCCTTCTCCTCCTCTTCTCCTCTTCTCTCTCTCTCTCTCTCTCTCTCTTCCCCCCCCCCCCCCCCCCACCGTCCCAGAACTGATGCCAATGCCCCATGAAAAGGAAACCCTCTTTCCCACACCACTCTCTTAACCACATGTTTACTTCCCTGATCCTTGCCTCCCGATGCCAATTTGCACATGGCTGGGGCAGCAATCCAGAGATTATGACCTTGGAGATCTGTTTTTAATTTTGTCCCTAGCTTTTCCTAATCCCAAAACAATGGGTCTTTTCCCTAGTCCTGCCTATGTTGTTGATACCTACATGGACCACAACAACTGGATCCTCCCCCTCCCTCTGTTATTCTCTCAAGCCAGTCAGAGATGTCTTGCACTCTCAAATTTTTTGGGTGGAAGCGTACCTTCCCAGGCTGTCCTTGCACTTCCTCCTGGACTCCCGCCACTGAAACAACAGCAATTATTGGTGTACTTGCATTCCAAGGATGAGAGATCAAGAAGGCAGTTCACTAAGTGTGGTTAATATATGTTGCCTTAGCCGTAATTGCCCACATCCCCTAAAGGAATAAAAATAATGTTGTAGTTGATTTGGTCTTCATTGTGATTGAATTTCCCTGTGTGGAACTTCATGGTAAACAACCCATATTCCAATGTTCCAGAGGACAATGGCACTCAGTTTAGCTATGTACACATTGTGTATTATGACCAGACAAGTCACTGACCAAATGTGTAGTCTGTCTGGCAGGGTAGATGGAACCAGGTTGCTTCTAATAATCAAGGGTCAAGAATGAGGGGCCATGCATACAAGACTAAATATTGTAGTTTTGGACCAGAGGGCAGGGGAAACTTCTTTATTCTAGTAGTGAGGCTGTAGGTGGGTTTCAGGACTTGGGTCAGAGATTGAAGGAGGAGGTTATCTGTGAGTAAGATTAATTTGAAATGGATATACTTGAAGTGGTTTCTTTAATAGTTCCTTGAAAGTTCACTGTAGACACCTGGAGATTTTTATTTTAATAAGGCTTCTGAGAAATCATATGACTGATAACTGCTTTGTTTGCTGTTGATCCTTTTTTGTAGTTTATTTTGAATAGTGACTGGCTGAGGGAGATTTTGGTGGTATCTAGTGGAGTTGGAGGGAAGCCTGCTAAGAACAAGCTGAATTTGAAGGAAGCTTGTTCAGAGCAAGCTGAACAGCTGATCCTTCACATTACTAAAGGAAAACTGTCTATGCTGGTTTACAGTGAAAACTATTCATTCTTTTGAAAGTGAGATTTTAAGAATATCCCAAGATTGTATCTTCTGAGCAAGCTGCATCTGCCAGACTTGAGACAGCTGTGTGAGATTGGTTACTTTGCCCTTTTTAAAATAGAGAAGTAAGAAACAGGAACACTAGGAGGCAGTTTCTTTTTTTCCCTCAAGCTGGCTCTTCCGTTCAATAGGATCATGGCTGATCTGACATTCCTCCTATCCATTTCCCCTATCAGTCAAGAATCTAACTAGCTCTACCTTAAATATCCACAAGGATTCTGCACCAACAGCTCTCTGTGGCAAGGAGTTCCAAAGACACTCAATCTTCGGAGAGAATTCCTCTTCATTTTAGTCGTAAATTGGTGCCCCATTATTCGGAGTCAAAGAAACTGCAAGTTTGGAATCCAATCTAGACAAACAGGAGGTTGGAAGAACAGAGCAAGCCAGGCAGCGTCTGGAAGAAAGGAGCGGCCAATGTCTTGGGTATTATCAGTCAGGAAGAATACTTCATAGTTGAAGTCCTGTTCCATGAGTGGAATCCTCCTCTGAGCACTTACCCATCGTGATTCGATATATTTTCCAAATGTCATGCTCCTACTTCATTAATAATGAATTCTGATACTTTTGAATGATAGATGTTGGGCCAATCAGCAGTTACCTGCTTTTTGCCTCGCTCCCTTTTTGAAAAGTGTGTCACATTGCCAGTTTACTAATCCTCTAAATCAAAGGATATTTGGAAAATTACAACCAATGCACCCACTGTCTCTGTGGTTGCCTCTTTTTAGGGTTCTAGGATGCAAGCTATTAGGGTTTGGAGTGGTATCTACCTTCAGCCCGCTTATTTTGTTGAGTGCCACTTCTTTAGTGATGGTAACGATACTTGATTCTTCTTCCATATGCTTTACTATTAACAGGATGTTTGAAGTATCTTCTACCATAAAGACTAATGCCAAAAAGCTAGTTAACTCCTGTCATTTCCTTGGTCCCCAGAATCATTTCAAAGTGGCTCATGTTGGCTTTGACCTTTCTTAATCATGTGCCAGAACGGCAGATGCCTGAGCATCTTTTAATTTCTGCTTTTGCCTGAAAGAATTTTTTTTTCAGAACGTTAAACTTTGTAGAGAACTTTTTTTCCTCTGTACTTCTGAAGAGTGAGTGCATTTGCATCTGTCTTTTGAGAATAGTTAGAGGGTGTAAGCATTTGTACAACTACCTTACTGCCTTCGATACAGGATATAAATAGTATTCCAGAAATCATTGTGAATCAGAATGTGAAAGCGAGCAAATAGCTCTACACAAGGGAAAGGATGCTAATAAAATTAGTCAAACAAAAATCAAATCTTTGGTTCCGATTAGCTTCACCCTAGAGTATTTAAAATAAGTGGCTGATGAGCAGTTTGATGTATTGTTTTAATTTTCTAGAACTTCCTGGATTCTGGAGCAATCCATCAGATAGTAAAATAGCAAATCGATTCCTTTTATGCAAGGAAGGATGGAGGCAGAAAGCAGAAGCCACAAGTCAGAAGTTTTTAATATCTGCCATAGGGAAAATGTTGGAAAATGTTAAGGAGATTCCAGGAGCAAATCTTATTGCAAACAATGTCAACATAAAAGGGAAATCATATTTGACTAATTTATGAACAGTCTTGAGGAAGTAGAAAGTAAAGGGAAACGAGAAGGAGTTTGACAAGGTGCCACATCAGAGAGGGTATTAGTCAAAGTAAAAGTTTGTGGAGTATGGCGTGGGTATTTGTCCCTGAATGGGAAGCAGAGAGTGCACTTAAATGGATCACTTTTGCGTTGGTATTTTGTGCTGAGTGGTGTCCCACAGGGATCAGTACTAGGGACTCAACTTATCAGTTTTATTAACTAACTTGGATGAAGGAACTGAATGTATGGTTGCTAACTTCACTGATTATGCAAAGGTAGGTAGGAAAAAAGGCTGTGGAAAGGACGTAAGGAGCTTGCAAAAGGATATAGATAGGTGAAGCGCAACTAGGGAAGGGCATAGCTTGGGCCCATGCGGGTACCCATGGCCACCCCCTTTTTCTGTAGGAAGTGAGAGGAATTAAAGAACAAGTTGTTAAGGGTGAGGACTAGTTCCGATGAGCATAATGGTAGGCATAGCTTGGGCCCTCTTCGTAGGATACATGGAACAATCTCTCTTCTAAAGCTACGCTGGCCTTAACCGCCATCTGTTCCTCTGTTACATTGACTGACTGTATCAGCACTGCCTCGTGCTCCCGCCAGAAGCTTGCACAGTTCATCCACTTTAACACCTTCCACCCCAACCTCAAATACTCCTCTCTCCTTCCTGGACCCCTCTGTCTCCATCTCTGGTATCCACCTGGAAACCAATATCCATTTTAAGCCTACCAACTCCCACAACTACCTAGAATACTTTTCTCTCGACCCACGTTCCTGTAAAAAGGCCATCTCCTATTCCTAATTCCCTCGCCTCCGTTGCATCTGCTCTTGAGACAAGGGATTCCACTCCTGAACATCCCAGATGTCCTCTTTTTCAAGGACCATAACTTCCCCTCCACAGTGATTGAAAATGCCCTTGACACTGTCTCCCACATTTCCTGCAATTCATCCCTCACCCCCTATCTGCAATAATAACCAAAACCGAAATTCCCCTCGTCCTCGCATACCACCCCACCAACCCCCAAATCCAATGCATCATCCTCTGACATTTCTGCCATCTGCAATCTGACTCCACTACCAAGGACCTTTTTTTTCCCCTCCCCACCCTTACCTGCCTTCTGGAGGGACAACTCTCTGACTCCGCTCCACACCCCTCCAGCCCCACCACCTCTGGTACTTTTCCCTGCAACTGCAGGAAGTGCTACACCTCCCCACCCCACCCCAATCCCAGGCCCTAAGAAGACCTTCTACATCAAAAGGATGTTCACTTGCACATCTGTTAATGTGATATACTGTATTTGCTGTGCCCATTGTGGCCTCCTCTACATCAGGGGAAACCAAGCGGATGCTTGGGGACTGCTTTGCAGAACACCTACGCTCGGTTCGCAACAAACAACTACACCTCCCAGTCGCGAACCGTTTCAACTCTTCCCAAACCTACCCCCTAACTCCTCAGACAGCATGTCCATACTGGGCCTCCTACATTGCCACAGTGATGCCACCCAAAAGATGCAGGAACAGCATCTCATGTTTTGCTTGGGAACCCTGCAGCCCAAGGATATCAATGTGGATTTTACCAGCTTCAAAATCTCCCCTCCTCCTGACCACATCCCAAAACCAGCCCAGCTAGTCCCCGCTTCCCTAACCATTGCTCCATCTCAAGCCCCAACCCTATCTTCTACCCACTAACCTCATCCTGCCTCCTTGACCTGTCCGTCGTCCCTGGACTGACCTATCCCCTCCCTCACTCCCCACCTACGTTCACCTTCGTGGGCTTGAATCCTGCCTCCTTGAACTGCCTGTCTCCTCTCACCCTATCTTTTTTCCTTTTATCAATTTTCTATCCACCGCCCCTCATTTATTTCAGAATTCCCTTCCCCTCCCCCATTTCTGATGAAGCATCTAGGCTCGAAACATCAACTTTCGTGCTCCTCTGCTGCTGCAGAGATCGACAAATTCTTGATCTCACAAGGAATCAAGGGCTACGGGGAGAGTGCAGGGAAGTGGTGTTGAAATGCCCATCAGCCGTGATTTAAATGGCGGAGTGGACTTGATGGGCCGAATGGCCTTACTTCCACTCCTATGTCTTACGGTGTTATGCTTGGCTTGCTGCGTTCATCCAGCTTCACACTGTGTTATCTCAGATTCTCCAGCATTGGCAGTTCCTACCATCTCAATATTCTGGTAAACCTTTTTTGTACCCTCTCCAAAGCGTCCACATCCTTCTTGTAGTGGTGGTGACTAGAACTGTGTGTAATATTGAGTGTGGCCTAACTAAAATTCTCTAAAGTTGCAGCATAACTTGATTTTCATTCTAAGCAAAGCTTCTTCCAATGAAGGGAAGCATACTATAGGTCTTTTTTTAACCATCTTGTCTACCTGTCCTGCCACCTTTATCGATCTTTGGACCTGCACACCCAGATCCCTCCGCATGTCAGTACTCCTAAGGGTTCTGCCATTCACTGTGATAATACCACTTGTACTTTACTATCCAAAATGCATTACCTCACATTTGATAAGTGTAGCTGGAGGAACACAGCAGGCCAGGCAACATCAGAGGAGCAGGAAAGTTGACGTTTCGGGTCGGGGCTCAGTGCTTTTCTGAAGAAGGGCCCCTACCTGAAACGTCAACTTTCCTGCTCCTCTGCCCAGCCTGCTGGGTTCCTCCAGCTCCACACAGTTATCTCTCACTCCAGCATCAGCAGTTCTTATTATCTCACTTCACATTTGCCTAGATTAAATTCCGTCTGTTGTTTTTCTGCCCATACCTCCATATGATCTGTATCCTCTGTCAATACTCCTCACTGCCTGCAACTCCACAGATCTTTCTATCGTCTGCAAACTTAGTAATTGGACCAGCTAGATTTTCCTCCAAATCATGCAGATCATGAACAGCAGAGGTCCCAGCACTGATCCCTGTGAAACATCAATAGTCACAGCCCTCCATTTTGAAAAACATCCTTACACTGCTACCCTCTGTCTCCTCAGACTAAGTCAGTTCTGTATCCATTTGCCAGCTCACCCCTGATACCACCTATTCTGTAATTTTGACACTTAGCAAGGCTACACTGTTTATTTCACCAAGTTCCCTAGCTTCCAGTCTTTCTCCACAGTAAACACTTATGCAAACTTTTTTTATATCTCACTCAACTCCTATGGTTCCACACAAAGATGGCCTTGTTGATCTTTAAGGGGCATTATTCTCTCCCTAGTTATTTTCTCGCCTAATGTTTTTGTAGAATCTCTTTGGATTGTCTTTAACTGTATATCTCTTCCCGATTTCCCTTTTAAGTATACTCCTACTGTCCATGTACTCTCGTGATTCACTTGATCTCAGTTGTCTATACCTGACATATACCACCTCCTTTATCTTGACCAGAGCCACAACTTTTCTGGTCATTCGGCATTCCCTACACCCACCAGCTTTGTGCTTTGCACTACCAGGAACATATTGTCTCTGAAATATTGTTATCTCATTTTTTTGAAGGCCTCCTAGTTTCCAACTGTCCTTTTACCTGTGATGTCTCCCACAGTCAAGTTTTGAAAGTTCCTACTAATCCCAACAAATTTGGCCTTATTCCAACTTAGAAGTGTAACTTTGAGATCGGGTCTGTACTTTTCCATAACTATTTCAATCTGAGAATTCTAATTAAATAAAGTGGTCTGCCGTTTGAAATGGAGAAAACAATTCTTTTTTGAGGGGAAGGGTCTTTGAAGCACTGCCCCAGAAAGGGCTGGAGGCAGGGTCGCTAAATGCTAGTGCAGACAGAATTAGATTCTTTAGTAGCAAAGGAATCAAAGGTTACTGATGGAAGGCAGGAATGTGGTCAACCCGTCTCACCTGTTCCATCATTCAACATGATCATGGCAGATTCTCTATCAAAACTTCATACTCTGCCTCCCCATACCCCTTGATATATTTAGCATTCAGAAACCTGTTTGTTTTTTAAACGTATTCGGTATGTTTATGGTGGCGGAGGCTAGAGGGGCCAAAATGGCCTTTTCCTAGTTCTCAACTTTGTATGTTTGTGCCCATTTAAGATGTTCAGTAAATGCAACCATTTGATCCTGAACTACAGGACATGCAAAAGTACTAGCTCCTTTTTTGTGTGAATTACGTACTATATTTTTGTACTGTCAGATATTTTAAAGCTGGCTTTGTTGGAGAATTGTGAAATATCATGCAGAGATCCTTTTGACTGTTTACAAGTTCTGGCCTACTTTTTTTTTGTTGAGTTGAATTCTCAAAAGGCTGAATGCTAAATGGTAAATCTCATGGTGGTGCTGCAAAGGTGAGCAGATGGGGAAGGAAAGGTCACGTGCTGAAGCAGTGTGTAACGGAAATGGATTTGATGATTTAAACACTTGAGTAAAAGATCAAATACACTAAGCTACTGAATTTCCTATTGAGCAATACAAATGTCAGGAGTTAATTTGCAGCCCTGGAATGGTGTTCAGAATGTTTGGTCAAAACTTGAAACTGCTGGCAAGTTTCCAGAACTGAGAGGCTGCTATGGCAGGCATCATCTCCTTTAAAATTTTATTGTATTTTAAAATTCTTGTTCTTGTTTTCAAATAGCTCCATTAGTTTATGCTGGCACACATAGACACCACTCCCCCAAAAGCTCCCTTCCCCAAATCTCTGCACTTCCTCCAGACCTGTTCTCTAGTATCTAATATCTAACTCTGCACTCCTCAAATTTTGGCATTTGGCCCACCTCTAGTTTTCTTTGCATCAACTTTGCTGTTTGCCTAATCAGCTCCTTGGGACCCAAACATCTGGAATTTCCTTCTCGAACCTCTTCACCTTTATCTGGTCCTTCTTTTGTAAAACCTACCTTATTTAGTAAATTTTTGTGTACCTGTCTGTCTTTCGCCCTCAAAGTGACTTGATCAGGAAACCTGTGAAACAACTTAGAACACTTTGATCTGTGAAAGATGCTGTACAGTTGCAAGTTATTGCCAAAAGGATTATTTCCCTGTTGAATACCATATTGAATAGAGTTCAGTGCTTCAATAAATGATCCTGAAAATGAAACAATAATCAAGTGCTGGGAATCTATCAGCTTTACATCTGAAGTTGCCAAGATTTTGGGTGTGGACCCTTTGCTCAGTTTTGTAAAGTTTGCTGATAAAGAATGGGGTCCCTTTCTCAGGACTTTATTTTCTTATTGCTTTGGAGGAAGCTGAGAATGAAGTTTGAGTCACCCAGTGTTCTGGCTTGGATCCAGCAAAACTATTCAGATCTGAATTAAACTTTTTTCTAGTGGCAGTGTTTCCCGTTATTGAGTAGCACACTAGTGTCTGAGTCAGAAAGTCATGCTCAACCCTTGTTGCACAGATTTGAATACAGTCCTGGCAGATCACTTTTAAATTCTGTTCTAATAACAAAACATGCTATACTGGTAAGTTCGGAGCCCTTCCCAGTAGTGTTGCCTCAATTTTTGATTTTGCACAGTTACCTGTCCTTTCATTAAGAAAATTATTTTGGTGTTGGGGGCAGTCCAGCAAAGACCGGTGACCTGCATGTGGAGAAATTTTCCAATGAGATGAGGTCGAGTAGGTTGGGCCTGTACTCAGTGGAGTTTAGAAGAATGAGAGAACATCTCTTGGGAGACTTGACAGGATAGATATAGAAATACTGTTTGTCCTTGTGGGAAAGTTAAGGATCAGAGGGTGTTAATGGGTTAACGTCCCACGAATTTTTATGCTCCTTCTCCCCTCATACGGGGGTAGGTGAACACTGTCTCGGCTTCCTGCCCGAATAGGATAGTGTGTGAAACATCTGTAGGAGTGTGAAACATTCGTAAAAACAAATGTCATTAAGCTCTGTAATCTTTATGGCTCTACCCACATGGCTGCCTACCCCTGTTCCTGCTGAGATGGCCAGGTCGGTGACCTTTGACCAAGCCAGGCAGTTGTCACCACCTGAAATCGCATCCTGTCATTATCATACACTGTGACGATCAAAGCTGTATCCTGTTCTCAGATGTAGTACTTGTTTTATGTATCAGCCAATTCCAAGGGTATAAAAGCGGGGACTATCCCCTGTTTGGGGAGAATTGCTCATACACTCGGCACTTTGTGCTGGGTTGCGTACTGTGATCCTCCGCAGCTTGTACTTGCTTAATAATAAAAGATTGTGTTTTTGTAACCAGGTCAGTGTCTTGCTCTTGCATCAAGTCTGTGAGGGTCTCTGAAAAATGAACCTAATGAGGGCAAAAATCTCTTAAATGAATTGACCATTTAAGATGGAGGGGAGGAATTTCTTTTCACTGGTGAGTTGTGGAATTCTTTACGTCAAGGCAGCATCTACAGTATATTCAAAGTTGAGATGCAGACTTTTAATCAGCAAGGGATTTAAGGATGATGGAGATAAAGCAGGAAAGTAAAGCATTATCAAATTGTCTATTAAACCCACAACCTCGTGTCTAGAAGGACAAGGGCAGCAGATACATACAAACACCACCACGTTCAAATTCGACTCTGAGCCACTCACCATCTTGACTTGGAAATATGTTGCTGTTGCTGGGTCAAAATCCTGGAATTCTCTACCTGCCAGTATTGTTCAAGAAAGCAGTTTACTACCACCACCACCTCAAAGGCAACTAGGGACCGGCAGTAAATGCTAGCCCAGCCAGCGATGCCCATGGCATCCATCCCATGTGTGAATTAGAAAATATCAACCATGATCTCATTAGTGGAGCAGACTTAAGTAGGCAATTTGGTCCATCCTGCTTCTACATCTTTTGGTTTTGTGAGCAAAATTTAAAAATAAGCTGCACTTTTTCGTTTCTGTTTACCATCTCCCATGCTTTCTTGTTACTTTGTTCCCTCTTGCCATCCCCCTCCAAAACCCTTGCTCACTGAGCATCTCCAAAAGAGAAGGAGCAAGTAGGGGAGTTGGAGGGAAAGGTGAATTGATGGCAGTTGAAGGATTGAGGATTTGTGGTAAGAAAATCAGTGGGAGAGTCAGAAAGGGACAGGGCATGCAAGGCACTTAGAAGGGAAAATGGTAAGCAGGTTAAGTGGTGGGGACTGGGTGGTGAGGAGGCTTGGGGTGAATATGGGTGAGGAGATAAATTGTGTTACTAATGAGTTTTGGACAGTTTGAGTTCAGGGCAGCTAATAGATTTTGAATGTACACACTACAAGTCAGAAATATAACTCCTCTCGATTACCTCACTTCTCCCAAGAAAGTGATTTTTGTGTAGCTGACAGCTTTTGAAGAATTAAGAGAGGCCTGGCTGTGCTCAGGGAGGTGGCACTGTTGGAGCTGCTATCCATCAGATAGCTTTATACAGTATTGGCTGGAATTTAAAATCCATTTTAGGGGAAGTGGAGCTCTCTGGTGTCCTAGTCAGCATCCGACAAACAACACTCTGAAAACTGATCATCACATCAATTACCTCATTGTTTGTGGGAGCTTATGTGGAAATTAGTTGCTGTGTTTCCTAACTTTGTTGAAAAATGTCAACTTTTCAAAACTACTACTTTGGCTGTAAAGCAATTAGGATTTTCTGAAGGTTATGCAAGGTGCTGTATGAAGCAAGACTTTCTTCCGAGTTAGTACAATGCTAAAGCAAGTTGATTGCTCATAAAACCGCTGGAGCAGTTTTGTTTTTAAATCAAAAATAGTAGGCATAGCTTGGAGGCCATTTCAGAAATTAGAAGGCTACCAGGATGGTGTGTTGTATGGTTCTGGTATCCACATATTTTTAAAAGAAAATAGTAGCCGCTGGCAATGAGTTTGTTTAATTGGACCGGATTTGAAGTGTAGTTTCCTTCAACAGGATCTAACTGATATGTCAAAAGTATTTTTGAGTAGACACTGTGCCACACTAAGGCACGGAGTGTTTGCTGTTTAAAGTATTAAAATGCCAAGTGCATATCCTGCTCGAGAATACCTTTCTATCCCCACCTCCCCATGTCACATGACCTGGTTCAGTGCCTGCTTTTAAAATTTAACTGTTTAAACACTGGCTGTGTATGCAAATCTACTCTGGCACTCTGCTGATTTTTTTTATCTAAAGTTGCTGACTTGTGGAGGATCAAGTGTCACCTGAGTATTGTTCATGTTTGGATCTCAGTGGGGTCTGTGTACATTGATATATTCAAAGCGCAATGCAAATTCAGCTTCCATTTGAAAGCAAAGAGTGGTGCACAATAAGGGGAGATGATGGCCTAGCGGTGTTATCGCTCTGTTAATCCAGAGACCCAGATAATGTTCTGGGGACCTGGGTTCGAATCCCACCATGGCAGATGGTGGAATTTGAATTCAATAAATATATGGAATTCAGAGTCTAATGATTACCATGAATCCATTGTTGATTGTCAGGAAAAACCCATCTGGTTCACTAATGCCCTTTAGGGAAGGAAACTGTCATCCTTACCTGGTCTGGCCTACGTGTGACTGCAGACCCACAGCAATGTGGTTGACTCTGAACTGCCCTCTAGGCAATTAGGGATGGGCAATAAATGCTGCTTGGCCAGCGACACCCTCATCCCATGAATGAATAAAAAGAAAACTTAGCCAAAGAGACTGCTGGTATGGAGAGAGATGCAGTGGTTTCATTTTGAGTTCAACCCAAGCAGCTCTGTGATGCAAGACTCTGTCCTCGATGGGCTGTTCCCTGGGACGCACAAGACTAGCATTGACTGCACCTGGAGGGTCTTCAGTCTCCCCGGAACTTTTGGTTGTCTTGAGTAAAGGGTTGAGCTTGACCAAGTGTTGCAATCTGGTGCATTCTCCGGTCCAGATCTATGTGCTGACGGACACAGTATAGCTTGGGAAGTTGCTGCCAAAGCACAATGAGGAAAGAGCACCATCTCGGGCTTTTCTGCTGAAGTATAATGGGTGTCCAAAGAACATAGCATGCCAGCCAGTGTCTGGAGGAAAGGAGAAGTCAACGTTTCAAGTGTCACCCTCCTTTTAGGACTGGATGTGGGATCGGGGGAGATGCAGATAAAGGGAGAAGCATAGGAGAATGGTGGTGGTAGGTATGACCTGATTGGCCGATGGGAGGAATGAATCCAGTTGGTGGCTGGAAGGGAGGGTCGAAAAGGTGGGGCTGGAAAGGGAGCCAGAGGATGGGTGGGAAGGTTATTTGAAATTAGAGAACTCAGTGTTGAGTCCTCTGAGTTAGGGTCCCCAGGTGCAAAATCATGGGATGTTCCTCAAATCTTGTGTTCTGAATCACAGCAGCACTGAAGGACCCTACATCCTGGAGGGCTTAACATTGAGTTCTGTAATTTCAAATAACCTTCCCACCCATCCCCTGGCTCCCTTCCCAGCACCCTCCACCTCTCTTCAATTCCACCTACTTGACCTTCCCTTCCAGCCACCAACCGGATTCATCCCTCCCATGGTCCAACCAGGTCATACATACACTACTGGTCACACCTACTATCCACCTATTACCCTCAGCCATTCTGCTATGCCCCTTCCCCCTTTAACTGTAGCTCCCCAACTCCCGCATCCAGTCCTGAAGAAGTGTAATACCTGAAATAACAAAGTGTGGAGCTGGATGAACACAGCAGGCCAAGCAGCATCTCGAGCATTAAAGCTGACGTTTTGGGCCTAGACCCTTCATCAGAGAGGGGGATGGGGATAGTGTTCTGGAATAAATAGGGAGACAGGTGGGAGGCGGACTGAAGATGGAGAGAAAAGAAGATAGGTGGAGCTGACAGTATAGGTTGGGAGCTAGGGATGGGATAGGTCAGTCCAGGGAAGATGGACAGGTCAAGGAGGTGGGATGAGGTTAGTAGGTAGGAAATGGAGGTGTGGCTTGGGGTGGGAGGAAGGGATAGGTGAGAGGAAAAACAGGTTAGGGAGGTGGGGACGAGTTCGGCTGGTTTTGGGATGCAGTGAGGGGTGGGAGGTTAGCTCATATCCCCCCCGCCCCCCCCACTGCATCCCAAAACCAGCCCAACTCGTCCCTGCCTCCCTAACCTGTTCTTCCTCTCACCTATCCCTTCCTCCCACCTCTGGCCGCACTGCTCTCCTTATTTATTCCAGTTCCCTCTCCCCACCCTCCCCTCTGAAGGGTCTAGGCCTGAAACGTCAGCTTTTGTGCTCCTGAGATGCTGCTTGGCCTGCTGTGTTCATCCAGCTCCACACTTTGTTACCTTGGATTCTCCAGCATCTGCAGTTCCCATTAGCTGTAATACCCGAAATGTTGGCTTCTCCATTTTGTAGGATTAGAGAATCCCTACAGTGTGGAAACGGGCCATTCAGCCTAATAAGTCCACACTGACCCTCAGAGAACAGCATCCCACCCTGACCCATCCCATCCTACCATTTCTCTGTAAACCTGCATTTCCCATGTCTAATCTACCTAATTTACACAGCCCTGGTCACTATGGACAGTTTTTAGCACAGCCAGTTCACTAATCAGCACATCTTTGGGCTGTGGGAGGAAACCGGAGCACCTGGTGGAAACCCACAGACATGGGGAGAATGTGCAAACTCCACACAGACTGCTGCCCAAGGGTGGAATTGAACCTGGGTCCCTGGTGCTGTGAGGCAGCAGTGCTAACCGCTGAGCCACGGTAATGCCCCTTTTTTTTAGCCTACTGTATCTGGTATTCCCAGGAGGTCTCCAATCCAAGTACTAACCTGAGTCTGCTTAGTTGCTTTTTTCCAGATGCTGCATGGCTTGTTGTGTTCTTCCAGCCTCCTGTTTATCTACGTTGGATTCCAGCAACCACAGTTTTTGTTTGGTCTATAACTGAACAGACCCCTGTTATTAGACCACCTTGTTCCCTCAGTTTATCTCAGTTCAATCCCACATGAGTAAGAAATGCTTTAGAAGTAGTAGGAACTGCATGTGCTGGAGAATCTGAGATAAGAAGGTGTAGAGCTGGATGAACACAGCAGGCCGAGCAGGAAAGCTTAGTGTTTCGGGCCTAGACCCTCTTTCAGAAATGGGGCAGGGGAAGGGTGTTCCCAAATGAATAGGGAGAGGGGGGAGGCGAATAGAAGATGGATGAAAGGAGAAGATAGCTGGAGAGGAGACAGACGGGTTAAGGAGGTGGGGATGGAGCCTGTAGAGGTGAGTATAGGTAGGGAGGGGATAGTTCAGTCCAGGGAGGATGGACATGTCGGGGGTGGGATGAGGTTAGTAGGTAGGAAATGGGGGTGGGGCTTGAGGTGGGAGGAAGGACATGTTAGGGAGGCGGGGACGAGTTGGGCTGGTTTGGGGATGTAGTAGGGGGAGGGGAGATTTTGAAGCTTGTGAAGTCCACATTGATACCATTGGGCTGCACGGTTCCCAAGTGGAATATGAGTTTGCTGTTCCTGCAACCTTCGGGTGGTATCGTTGTGGCACTGCAGGAGGCCCAGGATGGACATGTTGTCTGGGGAATGGAAGGGGGAGTTGAAATGGTTCGCAACTGGGAGGTGCAGTTGTTTAGTGCAATCCTCAGTAAAGGGCTCAGCTTTGTACCCCTTCACCCACACATCAACAAACCTCCCCCTGCGAACCATTTCAACTCCCCCTCCCATTCCTTAGTCGAGATGTCCATCCTGGGCTTCCTGCAGGGCCGCAACGATGCCACCCGAAGGTTACAGGAACAGCAACTCCTATTTTGCTTTTGATATCACTGGGCTGCAGGGTTCCCATGTGGACTTCACAAGCTTCAAAACCTCCCCTCCCCCTACCACATTCCAAAACCAGCTCAGCTCGTCCCCACCTCCCTGACCTGTCCTTCCTCCCACCTATCCCCCCTCCCCCCTCAAGCCCCACCCCCACTTCTTACCTGCCACAGTATAGCAGGGTCTGTTCAGATCTCAGACACTCTTGGAACATTAAAATGAGAATGAATAGTTTCCTGTATATGTCTCAAATGCCTTTTGCTTTTGCAACTGTGGAGAACCTGTGAGGAATATCAGAATTTCTGTTTTCTATTTGGATTTTTACTTTGCGAAGTCTGTGCAGATATGAATTTGAATCTTTGTATGTATTTATAGGTGATGTTTAAGAATTAAAATATATTTGAAATAAAAAAAGCTTGCAGTCTTCACCTGACAGCAACATTTGGGACAGGAGTAACTCCATTCCATCTAGGGGTTTTCAGATTCACTTGCTGCTTCCCCGCACTTTGCCATTCAAGCTTATGTTCGTACATTGAGCATTACTGCTAACTGTACAGAACATGTTAATAGGATGAGGCCTCCAGCTGTTTACATTATCAGTCAGACAATAGCTTATGTCTAAGTTAACTCCATCTAGCTGCCTTTATTTTGCAACCATAATACCCTTTCCTACTGAAAATCAGTTAACCTTGAATTATATTATGGGATGTGATCTTTACTGGCCAGATACCTCATTGCCTTTGAGAAGGTGGTAGTGAGCTGTCTTCATAAACCACTGCAGCCATCTGCTTGCTGTGTCATTTGGGTTAACAGGCTGTTGCAAGGGGCAGCTAAGAGTTAAGCATGTTGCTATGCAGAGATAATGGGAACTGCAGATGCTGGAGAATCCAAGATAACACAGTGAAGCTGGATGAACACAGCAGGCCAAGCAGCATCTCGGGAGCACAAAAGCTGACGTTTCGGGCCTAGACCCTTCATCAGAGAGATGGTGAAGGGTCTAGGCCCGAAACCTCAGCTTTTGAGCTCTGAGATGCTGCTTGGCCTGCTATGTTCATCCAGCTTCACGCCTTGTTAACTTGTTGCTATGCATCTGTTTTGATACGTAGGGCTGACAGGTATGAGCCGAATCAGAGAGCTTGCCCTAAAGGGCCTTAGTGAACTAGATGGCTTTTTGATGACCATTAATAGTTTAATGGGATCATTACAGAATCCAGCCTTGTATTCCTGATTTACTATTTCTTTGCAGTGTGATTTCATGGTGTGTTTGAACCTTTGTTGCCTGGGTATTAGCCTGATTCTCTGGCTTACAAGTTGAATTAAATTACCACTACACTATCTGCTCTCAACAGATATTTTGGGGTCTTGGGTGACTTAACGGAGGCCAGTCATCTGTTCTGTATGCTCCATTCCACCTAACATAATGTGTTACTCACTAAACAATTGGAGGAGCTCCAACTCATATCTCAATAGATGAGTTCTGGCATCTAACATTGCTGTTTAACTTGAGTGGAACTGGGCTATTTTTATTTTAGCTTTATGCTTTTCAACAGTGCAGCTGTTCAGACTGAGTATTTGTGTGGTTCAAAGAGGAGTCTGGGACACTGATTTGACAGCATTGAACAAGTGGATTGAATAAGCCACGGAAAGCTTGCTAGTCTTCTTTGCCTCCTGGTTACTTGGCTGAAATTGAACATTGGCAGGGTAATTGAGCCTATGTTGGCCTTTAACTGACAGACCACTGGAGATCGTTCAGTCCTATACCTTATCCTGCTGTTGTTTGGTTATTGCTTATCTATATTCTAACTCCAGTTTTTCTATAGGCTTATGTACCTTATAAATCTAGAACCTGTTTTTTCAAACTTTGCAACTGAACCCTCGGCCTCAACAGTCTTCTGAGGAGGAAAGTTCTGGATTCTGTCTCCTTTTTAGTGCTTTCTAATGTCATTCCTTAAAGACCTGGCTCTAACGTTGAACGTTATTGCTGGAATAAAATATTTTCTTGAAGGTTTTTGTCTTGTACTCATCAGCCAAAGCTTTGACAAAATGTTTTCAGCAACACTCAAGTTCTATACTACCAAGTCACAATTAATATTGTGAGGCTGGATGAACACAGCAGGCCAAGCAGCATCTCAGGAGCACAAAAGCTGACGTTTCGGGCCTAGAGCCTTCATCAGAGAGCAATCTTTGATGAAGGCTCTAGACCCGAAACGTCAGCTTTTGTGCTCCTGAGATGCTGCTTGGCCTGCTGTGTTCATCCAGCCTCACATTTTATTATCTTGGAATTCTCCAGCATCTGCAGTTTCCATTATCTCTCACAATTAATATTAGTGTTTTTCCCTGTCTTGTTTACTCCATACAAGAGCTGAGTTCTTAATTGATTTTTCAAGGGACTATAAACCTAGTCTCTCCAAACCTCCTTCATAATTGAGTGCTTTGACCCTCCATGGGAATATGGCGAATCTATAATGTATTTACTTGAAGATCAACACGTTCAGATTCCAACCTGTGACTAAACACCTTGTGCTTTTGTAGACTACTGCCCACACTTGATGTTGGGAAACTGAAGGAGTATGAGGCACTCTTCTTAGCTTGTTTCTGTATGATCAGACATTAACTTGACCAAACAGTTTCCTCTTGTAATAATAAAAGTGCTAACAGTTTCATTCATACAGCATCTGTTAACCATCTTGATGTCTCAAATCCTGTTGTGGTTTCTAAAATTCCTGTTTTTAACGCATTCATCACGAGATGTGGGTGTCAGTGGCTGGGCCAGCATTTATTACTCAGAGGGCAGTTAAGAATCAAACACATGATTGTGGGCCTGGAGTCACAGGTAAGCCAGTAAATGCAGCAGTTCTTTTTCTTCACAGGGTATTAATGAATGAGGTGGGTTTTTCCAACAATTAGAAGCAGTTTCACGATCATTAAACTCAAATCCCACATATGCCACGATGGCATTCGAACCGAACTTCCCAGGACATTAAGATAATAAAATGTGAGGCTGGATGAACACAGCCGGCCCAGGAGCACAAAAGCTGATGTTTCGGGCCTAGACCACAATGAAGTCCACATTGATACCATTGGGCTCTCAGGGAATCTCTCTCCCACTGCAACTCTCTCTTGTAATCTCTTCAGCCTTGAAACTGCTCGACCATGTCCTGAAGCAAACCAGGTACCCCAGCCACGTCATCTTCCTCAGCACCTGCCTACGGAACCGGATCATCCCCATTGGACTACAGTCTACGTTCAAGCCTTCGCAATTTGGCCCCAACCGTGACCACCTCTACACCCAGAATATTCAGACCCTTCAGAAGCGTTTCTCCCTGCGAGTCCTGAAACAGACACTTGCAGCCATGCGCCGGCACCTCCACACACTGCAATCCAGCCTGCCCCAGCTCAGAGCCTCCCTCTCCCAGACCTGCACAGGACCTCTGCTGTTTTTTATCCTCCGCAGGATCCACAGACTGAACACCCAGTTTTACTCAGCTTTACTGGACACCAAAAATCGTAAGTACAACCAACTCATGGGCCCCTGCCACCCACTAGAGGATTCCTGCGCCCCCCAAATCCCGAGCCTGTCCCTGCCCCTCCATCACCATGCACCCGCCGCCATTCTCCATGAGGAGATGGCCGGAGACCCCGCCGATGACGTCACCTCCGCCTCCACCGGGCACACCAGTTCCGGGACCGCTGCTGCAGTCACCAGCCCACAACCTCCACAGCCAGCAACCCCAGAGAAGACAGCCATACTGAGCCCTGCTGCATCTTCACAATTTCCCCGCCCCCCCACAAAAAAAAAGCAAGGGGCTCACCTTTGTCCCCCTACAACCACACAACAATGAATACCAGTCATGGTTGGACATAGAGCAGTTTTTCCGCAGCCTTCACCTCCACGCTTACTTCTTCAACCGGGAATCTAACCCTCCCTCCACTGACCCCTTCGCCCGCTTCCAACACAAGTCCTCCTCCTGGACACCACCCCCAGGCCTCCTACCTTCCCTCGACCTCTTCATCTCCATCTGCCGTCGAGACATTAACCGCCTCAACCTCCCCACCCCTCTCACCCAGACCAACCTCTCCCCCGCAGAACGGGCAGCCCTCCGCACCCTCCGCTCCAACGCCAACCTCACCGTCAAACCTGCAGACAAGGGTGGCGCAGTGGTAGTATGGCACACTGACCTCTAAATCGCCGAGGCCAAATGCCAACTCTCTGACACCACCTCCTACCGCCCCCTTGATCATGACCCCACCCCCGAGCACCAAAGCATCGTCTCCAACACCATTCATGACCTCATCACCTCAGGGGACCTCCCACCCACAGCCTCCAACCTCATTGTTCCCCAACCCCGCACGGCCCATTTCTATCTCCTTCCCAAAATCCACAAACCTGCCTGCTCTGGTCGACCCATTGTCTCAGCCTGTTCCTGCCCCACCAAACTCATCTCCACCTATCTGGACTCCATTTTCTCCCCTTTGGTCCAGGAACTCCCTACCTACGTCAGTGACACCACCCACGCCCTCCACCTCCTCCAGGACTTCCAATTCCCTGGCCCCCAACACCTCAATTTCACCATGGACATCCGGTCCCTATACACCTGTATTCTGCATGCAGATGATCTCAAGGCCCACCGCTTCTTCCTGTCCCGCAGACCCGACCAATCCCCCTCCACCGACACCCCCATCCGCCTAGCCGAACTCGTCCTCACCCTCAACAACTTCTCTTTCGATTCCTCCCACTTCCTACAGACTAAGGGGGTGGCCATGGGCCCCAGCTATACCTGCCTGCCTCTTTGTAGGTTACGTGGAACAGTCCCTGTTCCGCACCTACACAGGCCCCAAACCCCACCTCTTCCTCCTTTACATTGATGACTGTATCGGCGCCGCCTCTTGCTCCCCAGAGGAGCTCGAACAGTTCATCCACTTCACCAACACCTTCCACCCCAACCTTCAGTTCACCTGGGCCATCTCCAGCACATCCCTCACCTTCCTGGACACCTCATTCTCCATCTCAGGCAACTAGCTTGTAACTGATGTCCATTTTAAGCCCACCGACTCCCACAGTTACCTAGCATACACCTCCTCCCACCCACCCTCCTGCAAAAATTCCATCCCCCTATTCCCAATTCCTCTGCCGCCGCCGCATCTGCTCCCAGGATGAGGCATTCCACTCCTGCACATCCCAGATGTCCAAGTTCTTCAAGGACCGCAACTCTCCCCCCCCCCACAATGGTTGAGAACGCTCTTGACCGTGTCTCCCACATTTCCCGCAACACATCCCTCACACCCTGCCCCCGCCACAACCGCCCAAAAGAGGATCCCCCTTGTTCTCTCACACCACCCCACCAACCTCCAGATACAACGCATCATTCTCCGACACATCCGCCATCTACAATCCGACCCCACCACCCAAGCTATTTTTCCACCCCCACCCTTCTCTGCCTTCCGGAGAGACCACTCTCTCCGTGACTCCCTTGTTCGCTCCACACTCCCCTCCAACCCCACCACCCCTGGCACCTTCCCCTGCAAACGCAGGAAATGCTACACTTGCCCCCACACCACCTCCCTCACCCCTATCCCAGGCCTCAAGATGACTTTCCATATTAAGCAGAGGTTCACCTGCACATCTGCCAATGTGGTATACTGTGTCCATTGTACCCGGTGTGGCTTCCTCTACATTGTGGAAACCAAGCGGAGGCTTGTGGACCGCTTTGCAGAACACCTGCGCTCGGTTCGCAATAAACAACTGCACCTCCCAGTCGCGAACCATTTCCGCTCCCCCTCCCATTCTTTAGATGGCATGTCCATCATGGGCCTCCTGCAGTGCCACAGTGATGCCACCTGAAGGTTGCAGGAACAGCAACTCATATTCCGTTTGGGAACCCTGCAGCTCAATGGTATCAAGGTGGACTTCACCAGCTTCAAAATCTCCCCTTCCCCCACCACATCCCAAAACCAGCCCAGTTCGTCCCCTCCCCCCACTGCACCACACAACCAGCCCAGCCTGTCTCTGCCTCCCTAACCGGTTCTTCCTCTCACCCATCCCCTCCTCCCACCCCAAGCCGCTCCTCCATCTCCTACCTACTAACCTCATCCCACCTCCTTGACCTGTCCGTCTTCCCTGGACTGACCTATCCCCTCCCTACCTCCCCACCTATACGCTCCTCTCCACCTATCCTTCTTTTCTCTCCATCTTCGGTCCGCCTCCCCCTCTCTCCCTATTTATTCCAGTTCCCTCTCCCCATCCCCCTGTCTGATGAAGGGTCTAGGCCCGAAACGTCAGCTTTTGTGCTCCCGAGATGCTGCTTGGCCTGCTGTGTTCATCCAGCCTCACATTTTATTATCTTGGATTCTCCAGCATCTGCAGTCCCCATTATCACTGATACAATTTTAACCTCACTGCGAAGCCTCTTCCAGAGATGCCTAACCTGAAGAAGTTACCCTCCTCCCTCCGGACCTACCTCGGGGAATCTCTCTCCCACTGCAACTCTCTTGTAATCTCTGGGGCCTGCTGTGTTCATCCAGCTTCACATTTTATTATCTTGGATTCTCCAGCATCTGCACTTCCCATTATCACTTCCCAGGACATTACCTGGGTCTTTAGATTAACAAATAATACCACAAGGATATCACCTCGCCCATTGGGAGCATCTGGAAAGATGTCTTTCTTATCATAGTGATACAACATGGAAATAGATCCTTCTGGTCCAACTTGTCCATACCAACCAAATTTTCCAAACTAAACTAGTCGCAGAGACAGTAGGAACTGCAGATGCTGGAGAATCTGAGATAACAAGGTGTGAAGCTGGATGAACACAGCAGGCCAAGCAGCATCAGAGGAGCAGTAAAGCTGACGTTTCGGGTCTCGACCCTTCAGAAATTGGAAAGGGGATGGGGATTCTGAAATAAATAGGGAGAGACGGGGAAGCGGATAGAAGATGGATAGAGGAGAGGAGACAGACAGGTCAAAGAGGAGGGTGTTGAGCCAGTAAAGGTGAGTGTAGGTGGGGAGTTGGGTGGTGGGGGTGGGGGGAGGGGTCCGGTTAGGTCAGTCCAGGGCGGATGGACAGGTGAAGGGGGTGGGATGAGGCTGGTACTTAGGAGACAGGAGTGTTCTTGTACATCAGTCAATGAAAGCAAGCATGCAGGTACAGCAGGCAGTGAAGAAAGCTAATAGCATGCTGGCCTTCATAACAAGAGGAATTGAGTGTAGGAGCAAAGAGGTCCTTCTGCAGCTGTACAAGGCCCTGGTGAGACCGCACCTGGAGTATTGTGTGCAGGTTTGGTCTCCAAATTTGAGGAAGGACATTCTGGCTATTGAGGGAGTGCAGTGTAGATTCACAAGGCTAATTCCGGAATGGTGGGACTATCATATGTTGAAAGATTGGAGTGATTGGGCTTGTATACACTTGTGTTTAGGAGGATGAGAGGGGATCTGATTGAGGCGTATAAGATAATGAAAGGATTGGACACTCTGGAGGCAGGAATTATGTTTCCGTTGATGGGGGAAGTCCAGAACCAGAGGACACAGTTTAAAAATAAGGGGTAGGCCATTTGGAACAGAGTTGAGGAGAAACTTCTTCGCCCAGAGAGTGGTGGATATATGGAATGCTCTGCCCCAGAAGGCAGTGGAGGCCAAGTCTCTGGATAGTTTCAAGAAAGAGAGAGATAGAGCTCTTAAAGATAGTGGAATCAAGGGTGATGGGAATAAGGCAGGAACAGGATACTAATTGTGGATGATCAGCCATGATCATAATGAATGGTGGTGCTGGCTCAAATGGCCTACTCCTGCACCTATTGTCTATTGTTTAACTGTGCTCAAGAACAATTTGTGAAGCTTTCACAAACAGCAGTATTATATTATGTTGATCCTCTTGATAATGTACAACCATGTTTGCTCAAGCTTCAATAATTAATTGTTGGGTGTGCAGGATTCATTTCAATGAGTTGAAGCCTAGTTGTTCCTGGTGCTGTGCTGCCTGTTTGCCTGTATTTGTGAGAGGCAATCAGTCCTGATTGAGTCCTGGTTTATCAGAAAATTTGATTCCTTCTTTGTATTTAGACTGATTAGTAATTCCAGAGGCTGGAAAAGCAGTTGGGGCTATAAAACACTTACAAAATTTGGCTAGATAAAGGGCTGCAGAATTAAAACACGCAATTTAAAGAAATCTGTGCATACATACTGTTCCAAACTCTAGTACTGTAATTAAATTTTTAGCAATAATTGTGCATTTCTGCTCATTTTTACACCAGTGAAAACAATTATCTGTTTTTCAGTGCAGTCTTTTGTTCTTCTCTCTAGCCTGCCTAAAATAAGACTTGCATTTATTGTATCAGAGATATTAAGAACTGCAGATGCTGGAGAATCTGAGATAACAAGGTGTCGAGCTGGATGAACACAGCAGGCAAAGCAGCATCTTAGGAGCAGGAAAGCTGACGTTTCAGGCCTCGACCCTTCATCAGCCGAACATCAGCTTTGCTTGGCCTGCTGTGTTCATCCAGCTCTACACCTTGTTAACTTGCGTTTATTAGTGCATCTTCATAACTTCAGGCTTCTCCAAAGTGCGATGTGACCATTGCAATAGTTTTGAAATGCACTATTGCAATGTGGACTAGTGTTGCATGTTGTAATACTTAAAAGCTAGAGAGGAAGTATCTGTAGCTGCAAAAAAAAGTTTTGACAACTCAAAATAACACATTCCCCTTTGCCTGTCACTGTGGCTAGATAAACTGCTCCCTCCCATAGCATCAGTTTCTACTTGTATCGAACATTTAAAAAATTTTACTTGTGGGATGTGGGCATTGTTGACTAGGCCACTTTATTGTTCATTCCTACTTGCACAGAAGATAGCTAACTGTCAGCCACGTTGTAATGGGCCAGAGTCGCTCATGGGTGGACCAGACCTCAGTGAACCAGATGATGGGGTTTTTTGCAACTATAGATAGTGGTTTCATGCTTGTCATTAGTCTAGTTTTCTGTTTTAGATTTTATTGATTTCACATTTCTTCCTCTGCTACAGTAGGGTTCAAACCTGTGCCCTCAGAGCATTTGCTTGGGGTTCTGGGTTATTAGTCCCACTAGATTATAACTATGGCATCCTTTTGAATGAAGTGAAGTGAAGCAAACAGCAATTGAGAAGCTTTTAACTGGCTAGATAAGGAGTAGCAAGGTGGAGCGTAAAGCAGTGACTAAGATTGAGAGGGGTTCTGTACCTTATGGATCAGAGGCTGAAGAATGTTCTAAGGAAATTGCTGTTTGTGGAGGGGAAACTACTGAGGAAATTTCAGTCGCAGCAGAGGCTGCCCTCCTTCCCCACAGCCTCATCTTTTGCTTGACAATATATTTTCCACCCACTTCCATTACCTCAGCACTAGGCTGCCACTAGGAGGTCACCTGCTTTTAGCCGATAGACCTCCCCATGAGTTTGGGGAGCCGAACTTCTGGCAAAAATTAAATGTCGCGACAAAATTACCCTCTGTCTTTGCAGATTCTCACTTCCATGTGACAGGTCAAATTCCAGTCCTGCTATGGTAGGACACCGGTGTCACAGAGCCAAACTGTACATTGTTCATGCCTTGTGCATATAAAACAAAGCAGGTAAGGGGTGAGACAATTCAAGGGAGCTGCATCAATTCCTCCCTCATGTAGTCTGAAAATATCCTGTCCAACCTCTCTCTGTATGAGGCTTGGTCCTATATTCTGCTTTTTAATACAACTGTGAAATGCCTTGGGATATTTCAATACAAGAAAATAGTTGTTTGAAACTAACACGCACAAAATAGATTATACAGAGCAAGAAGTATGATTTACAATGAAATAGGAAGAAGCTATGTTGGGTCTGGTCCCAGGAAATGAGGCAGGCAAAGTGGAGAATGTCAGAATAGGGGAGCATTTGGGAAATAGCAATCATAGGTTCACTTAAGTTGGAAAGGGATAAAATCAGTCAATGATTAAGCTCCCTGACTAGAAAAAGGTCTAAAAGTTGAACTGGAGAAGGTTATTTAGAAGTGGATTTTGGTGGATAAAACGGTAGGTAAAAATGGGAAAATTTCAAAAGCGAGATGAATAGGTGCATACCCATGAGAAATAAAATAATGACAGACACTTAATATATTTATGTGCAATTTACCATTTTGAGAGATATTCTATTTATTTGATATATCTAGTATTTAACTAATTATTTTATTTGATCCTATGTCGTAGGTTATAGTCTGGTTTTGATGGCTTTGTGTTATTTTTAATGTTTCCACTTTTGTTAGGCACAGTTACTGGCAGTTTATGACAGTGCAGAAGAAGTAGGAAAACTTCAAGTTCACAACCTTACTCCATATGAGGCATTCTGAAGTCAAATCCACGAGTCAATCTTGCAAGGAAGATTGAAAATGTAAAAGCCTTGCTACACTTTTATTCCTGTCTCTTTCTGCTTTCTCCTAGTGTGATGATGCTGTGGTTTGAGATGTAGAATTATGATTGAAAGTAGAGGAAAACTTGGAGGGGCGTGGAGAGCACGTGTAGGGGCGGGGGAGAGCACACCTCCCTGCTGCGTTCATCCAGCTTCACACAATGTTATCTCAGATTCTCCAGCATCGGCAGTTCCTACTATCTCTTGATTCCTTTTTCTCTTTTTCTTTTGCCTGTAATTCCATCAGGTTTATTTGCAGTTGAATTTTATCAATATCCAATGATTCTGGCAATTGTAAATGTTGAGGTAATGGTGCAATCACTGTCCACCCCTGCCTTCTCTCAGACAAAGGCAACTGCAACTCCAGCTGGTCTTTCAATTCCAAATGCCTTGCCCTGCTCACTCTGTAAAACTCCAAAGTGACTTCTTCCACTCCTAGGAAATTATTAGTAACCGAAAGAGCCATTCTTGTTCAAGGCACACCCTGTTCAGACCAAGTGAATAGACACTTAACACTTACCACCCGCTGCCTTTGAGTCCAAATTCAATTCAATTCTAAATTCAATCTGGAATTTTAATCCTGACGAGCCCCCAATTTGTTGCGGACCAAAGCAGATCCCCTCAAAATATATTAAGATAGCCTAGGCCTAGAGTCGGATATGGACGTTGCTGGCTGACCACCTTTAAACTGCTGCAGTCCGTGTGCTGTACATAGACCTACAATGCCCTTAGGGAGGGCATTCTAGGATTTTGACCCAGTGACAGAAGGATAGTGATATATTTCTGAGTCGGGATGGTGAGCAGCTTGGAGGGGAACTTGCAGATGGTGTTGTTCCCATGTATCTGCTGCCATTGTTCTTATAGATAGAACACTACAGCGCAGTACAGGCCCTTCGGCCCTCTGGTTTCACAGGTCAGCGCAACAATCCGAAGCCCATCTAACTTAGACTATTCCATTGTCATCCATATGTTTATCCAGTGACCATTTAAATGCCCTTAAAGTTGACGAGTCTACTAGCAGCTAGGGCATTCCACACCCTTACTACTTTGACTAAAGAACCCTACCTCTGACATCTGTCCTATATCACCCCTCGATTTAAAGCTCTGTCCGCTCATGCTAGCCATCACCATCTGAGGAAAAAGGCTCTCGCTGTCCATCCTATCTAATCCTCTGATCACCTTGTATGTCTCTATTAGGTCACCTCTTAACCTTCTCTCTAAAGAAAACAATCTCGAGTCCCTCAGCCTTTCCTTATAAGACTTTCCCTCCATATCAGGCAACATCCTGGTAAATCTCCTCTGCACGTTTTCCAGTGCTTCAGGGAGCTGTCTAAGGATCTTTGCAGATTTCTGTAGTACATCTTGTTATTGGCGCATATAGCTGCTACTGAGTGTCAGTGGTGGACAGAGTGGATGCTTGTTGATTTGGTGCCAATCAAGCGGGCTGCTTTGTTCTAGATGCTGTCAACCCTCTTGACTATAGTTGGAGTGGCACTCATCTAAGCAAGTGACGAGTATTCCATCACACTCCTGACTTGTGCTTTGTTGATGGATCGGTTTTGGGAGACAGTTGGTGACTTAATTGCAGCAGAATTCACAGTCTCTAACTTGTCGTAGTCACAAGTAAATATGGTGAGTCCAATTCTGTTTCTGGTCAATGATAACTAATCCCCAGGATGTGGATAATGGGATATTCAGTAGCAGTAATGCCATCAAACATAGGGAAATGGTTAATAGTTAATGGTTATTGGCATTAGTCGGCACAACATCAAGGGCCGAAGGGCCTGTACCGTGCTGTAATGTTCTATGTTCTATTTGTGTGATATTAATGCTACTTGGCATTTGTGTGGTATTAATGCTACTTGGCATTTGTCAGTCCAAGCCTGGATATTGTCTGGAACTTGTGGCAGACTGGATGTGTGGTTAGCTGGGGAGCTTTGCAACTGAGTGCAACATTGTCAGAGCTTATGCCTTCTGCACAGGGTGTGAAATTCGTGTGTGGTCTGTATGAGGTCTAAGTCAAGGATCCTAGGAGAATTTTCAAAATTAAGCCGAGGAGTTCTTGCTAGTACTTTCCATGTGCAAACAGCACAAAATAAGTTAAATGATCAATTAATTAAAATCTGATTATTGCTTTGCTGGTTTTAAACCTACGTTATGAGTGACTAGCTCAAAAATACTTAATTGGCTGTAATCATTTTTAGATTTCTTGTGGTTGTGTAAAGTTCTGTTCGAAATCTAAATTTTAGCTCAAAAGAATGGGCGCACTCTGTAAACAATAACCAAACCACTTTCCACTTCGACCACGTTTCAAGACCTGAATACTGTTGTGACCCCTCAATGAGAACTGATGGAGTGACAGAAGATTGGGGGAATGTGAGAATGGGCCAGGGGATGGAGATTCATGGTGGCCGTTGGTGCCTTAGAGCTTGCAACCTTTAAATTTAAACTTGCAAACCCATTTGGGATGGCAACCCTTATTCTGGAAAGAGCCTGACTGAGTAAAATATTTGGTCTCCTGGCTTACTTTCAGATTAGGTACCATTTCAGTCATGGAATCCTTTCCACTACTCACCATTAACTGGGTTGCATCCTGTTTTACATTGCTGTAATCATTGATCTATAATTTTATTTACCTTCTGTTTAATCCTCGGTACTGAACTTCATTTTATCACAGTCACTAGTTGCCAAATCTTCTGCTTTAAGGCTGCTTGTGCTTGGCTTGCTCTATACCTCAGAATGAGATTAAGTAACATTTTGTCCTTACTGGAGCATATTTCTTGAAAGCAAATGTGGAGCCAGCTCAGGAAATAAGTGCTGTCCGTCTTGCCACAACCACTCTCCCTTTCTAGTCTGTTCTTGAAGGTCGCTAAAATGTCCGACCATAAAACAGTAGTTTTGATACTCACTCTCTCTTTCTAGTTGATGAATTTAGTCCAGAATTTCCTTTCCAATGTTTGGCACTTTTATATTGAATAATGGGGCTCATCTTTGGCAGTTCCCCTGTTGACGGATTAAGACCTGTTTTGAGTTGATAGTTTTTGGATGCCTCTTAAAACTGAGGCTGTGTCTGCCTGCCCAGTTGAGTATAAAAGATCTTATGTTACCGTTCCACAGAACGTGTGGGAAGTTTACTATTACCATTCCAATAATGTGTTTAGAGCAGATTGGTAATTACCAGTGCTACCTTTTGTGGGAGCTTGCTGTGCAAATTACCTGCCATGTTTCTTACATGGTAACAGTGGCTAGACTTCAGTTCTGTTTAACTGGCAATGAAGTGCTTTGAGACTTTGTGGAAGGCCCCATGTGAATGCAACTCAATGTATTTGGACCATTTCTCTTTTAAATGTTTCTGCTTTATTGCTGGCACTGTGACATCGCCTCTTAACGCACCAAGCCTTTCTTCTTCTGGAAGGAATATTTCATTGTGAATTTGATACAGTTAAAGCCAGTTTTCAACTTGTTTTTGTGTATTTCAATAAATGATTCTAGTTCCCTAGGTTTGTTTTCTCTAAATTGACTTATTTCAAATCATGAAAGACCTTACATTCATACAGTGTCTTCAATTTTGACTTTGGGAACCTTTCTAGCACCTTTTGACAATGAAATATCATCTTAGAGTAGAATTAGAATAGCTTATTGTGCAGTTAAATGTACTCAACTATAGGGATACAGGTGTGCTGTGAAAGGTTTAAAGTTGCCATTCCCAGCACCAACTTAGGTACAAAGGTACCTAGGTACAAAATCTTAAGTACAAAATAGAAAAATAAAAGGAATAAAGTAAAAATTAAGCATTACAGCCATTATTATAAAAGTTGAAATCTCAAAATATTCCAGGCATCCTACAACCATGAGCCTGCAGACGAGCGCTCACTCCCTGTCCCCAACGCTAGGTGTGCACTCCTCCTGTGATACTGTCTCACTGCTGACTCCTAGTGTTTAGTCTGGCTCACCAGACACCTTGCTGCTGACCACCAGAATCCTGATCTGGTACAGCGCTGATCTCTCAAGCTGCTTCCACACTCTGGACCTCCGAGAAGCTGCAGCAGCATTGCACCAGCTGCCTCACGCAAAGCACCTGCTCCAGGCCTATTGCCACTGCCATCACTGCTGCTTCCACAACAGAGCTCCTCAAAGCAGATGAATCCTGGTTCAAGGACCCTACTGTGTCATCATCTGTGGGGGGTGTGGTGTGAGGAAAATGTCAACAAAGTTGTTCCCAGCCCGAGACATACCTATCTACACCTACTGCCTGTTTTCTGCCTTTTTAATCAACCTGTAATCTATGCCGCCGAGGGCCCATCAGTTCCAAACAATTCTAATTTGCTAACCAACCTGTCATGTGGCAGAGAATCAAATGCTTTATGAAAATCCAAATATGCAACATCCACAGCACTGCCCTCATCCACTGCCTGTGTCACCTAATCAGCACAATTCTTATTGTCTATACCTAATTGTTCCTCAGAGATGGTTAGTGAACTGCTGCCTTCAAGGTAGCTGGGAATTTCCTAGCTTGATAGGAAAATTGAACCAACTGTAGGAAGGAGCAGTGGTGTCCATCTAAGGTGTGAAGACGTGTGATTTTGGAGGGAATTTGACATTGTTAATGCAACAATTGACGATAGAGGTGACACAAAAGGATGTTTTCACCCACGGGGCTGACTAAAGTAGAACTCCCTTGTTGGGGAAATTTATTGTGTCCATCGATTTTAAAACTTCCTGAAAATACCCCGGCAGAACAAGGCCAATAGGAGCATTGTGTACTCATCCACAACACAACACTGACTGTCCTGTCATTGAACTATACCAGCTTGTATAAAAAACAAACTAACAGATCCCCTTTTTCTCTCTTCTAGGTATCAAAAGCATGTTCATACATACAGGATCTTACCTGATGAAGATGATTTTCTGGCAGTACAGGTGAGAGAAGGCAGACTGGAGCTGATTGGCTCTTTAGTGACAGTACAGAAGCATAGAACTATTGTAATGTTATTGTAAGCCACATGGGCCACCTGGGAATCCAGATGTAACTCAACGTATTTCTTGAGTCAAATTCTGTTGTCGAATATGTGATCAGAATACTCTGTAGCTGTATGGCATATACGTGTGATCTTTAATAACCATTTCTATTTATTGGTTGCTGAAGTACCAATATATGAAGCATGTTTGGTTTCACAAGATCTAGATCTATTTAAGAGTTATGGACATACAACTTGATAGTCGTCACTGAACAAAAGTTGGATTGAATTTTTTAAAAGTTCATGAATGGAATGTAGGTGTTGCTGGCTGGACTAATGTTCATTTTCTGCCCCTGTTGCTGTTGAGAAGGTGGTGATAAACTTAGTACTTGAACCACTTCAGTCTATTTGATACAGTTGACCTACAGTGCTGTTAGGGAAGAACTTGCTGGATTATATTTCCAAATTAGGATTGTGGGGTGACTTGGGAAATTTGCAAATGGCTTCAATGTATCTGTTGCCCTTGCCCTTCTAGATGGTAGAGGTCATAGGTGGTTGAAACAGCAAAAGGGATAGGAGCAAGAGTAGACCATTTGATCCATTGAGCCTGCTCTATCGTTCAGTCTATAAATAGCTGAGCAACCTGCTGAGTTCCATATTCCTGCTAACTCCCCATACCCCATGATTGCCTGAGAGACCAAACGTTTGACTATGTCAGCATTGAATATATTCAAATGATGGAGCATCTACAACCTTCTGGGGTAGCAAATTCCAAAGATTAATTCTGTTAGGGAAAAAATTTGGGTGTCACGTCCTGTACAATTTTTAATACTTCATGGATTGTTCATGTCACTGACAAGGCCAACAATTCTTGCTCTTCCCTAAATCCTGTGAGAAACTGGTGATGTGTCACTGCCAAGTGCTGCAGTCCATGTGGTGTAAGTTGCTGGAAGAGCTCAGCAGGCCTGGCAGCAACTGTGTCGGGAAAAAAAAACAGATAACGTTTTTGGTCTGGTGACCCTTCCTTGGAACAGCCGTCCCGAAACATTAACGGAGTTTTTCTTCACAGATGCTGCTAGACCTGCTGAGCTTTTCCAGCAACTTCTGTTTTTGTTCCTGATTTATTGTATCCACAATTCTTTTGGTTTTTATATGGTGTATATCGGTGTTGGTTTGGAGATGAACGTGAGGGCTCAGGCAGTGATGATGATCTTGTGATTTTCATTAAAACAGACTTCTCAAGGTGTGCAGGTGAGACGCTTCAAAACACTGACTGAACTTATCACATCGTACCTCCAGCCGAACCAGGGTCTGGTCAGCACGCTGCTGTACCCTGTAGAGAGGGAGGACAAAAAGGAAACAGCAGAGGACAAGGACTATTCAGGTATCGCTCTTATTTGGAGGAGCTGAATTATTACAAACACTGGCTAGTTTCCTCAGCTCAATGGGAGCTGATGTTTCAAGGCTACTGACCATTTATTCATTTGTAATCCTCAGCCCCAAAGATATTTTCATAGCTTCTTCATTATCCCCCTCCTTCTCCAGTGGTCTTCCTTGACCTGTCTCCAACCGTACCTCTCCAGTGACATTGACTCCTTTCTCATCTTTCTCACTGAGCTGCAAACTACTCATATTTTCCTTCCTGCTGCTTCCACTAGTTAACGTATGGCACCCTTTTCTCAGCTTTCAAAACTGCTATCATTATTCCTCCTCTTAAACAAAGCCACTACAAGTCCTTTTAGACAGATGCCCTTAGTCAACACGCTGATGGCTTGAATTCTTGACTTAAATTTTTTTAAGATGGGCCATAGTCATGGTGATTTTTAAAATTTGGGTTTACAAAGTTGGGAGTTTCGCCTCATCTTGTTGGTAATTTAGTAAATCTCTTAATGGATTGGTGAATTTGAACCTGGTTCAATTACTGATAAGTTTTGATCCCTGTGAGAGAACTTTTATTTCCCCCTACCATTCCTGTTATTCAGCTGTAACCGAAAATTCACTGAAAAAGGCACTTGTTCTGCTCCTGCCTTGTGCCTCCAATGATCGCCGCCTTGACTGTCACCCATTTCTCAATGCTGATAAGGCAGGGTACATAACACTGGATTCTTTCTGTATCCCAGTGGCTCCCAGCTATACTTTAACACTGCTCTAAATCTTGCCACAGTTGTTGAGTTGCCACATTACATTCCAGCGTCAAGTCCCAGATCACCAATAATTGCCTCCAACTAAATAGAGGGTAGACCAAAGCCACTGTTTTGTCCCTGCTATTAACTCCATTCCCCTGCTACAGCCTACATCCTCGAACTGACATATTTTGTCAGAATTTAAATCCAACTGTTTGACCTTGCCCTTCCAACCATGTATTCACTCTACCAAGACCATCTGTTTGTATCTCAGCAATGTGGCCTATCTCTGCCTTTTCTCAGCTCATTGGCCATTGAAAATAGTGCCTTTGTGCCTTCACAGTCTTAATTGAGTGTTCAGTAGGCTGGCCTCCTTAATCTTATTCATTCAAAACTCTTCTGCCTGTGCCCTATATGGCACCAAGTCCCATGCACCCATCACCCACTGTATGTGCTGACATGCACTGGTTGGGGAATCAGTTTAAAAATGCTCATAGTTCCTTTCAAATCTGTTCATGGTCCATTCTTGCTTTTGCAATGTTTTCTGGTTTTGCAACCTTCCAAGATCTGTGTTCCTCTAATTCTGCATTCCTATTTTTATTGACTCTTGTTCAGCTGTCCAGGCCTCGAGCTTTTGAAATCTCTCTCAAAATCCCTCTGCCTCACTTTACCCCTCTTCCCAACTGGGTGTGAGAACTGAAGTCTTTCTACCTTGTTACACTGTTTGCATGTACCCAACTGTAGATTTTTACTATTTTTTCCTAAATCCTTTTGTAGATGGTGAAGATGAGAAACCACCTTTGCCCCCTCGCTCTGCTTCAACCAGTTTCAGTGGCAGTGCTGGCACTTGCCTTAGTCCGGTGGCGCAAGATGGAGCAGTGGACAGGTAAATTAAATGGGTTCAGTCAATGAATGCGAAACATTACACAAGTAATATTGCCAGTGAAGTTGATTCCCTCAATAGATGTACAGTAAAGCATGGCATGGGAACAGGATTCATTCCCTAATCTTAGCTAGAATGTGGGCCAGCATTGGTTGCCTGTTCTTAATTGCCCTTGAAATCCGTGCTTGTCAGGGGTTCAAGAGCAAGTTGAGTTGAAGTTGCATGTATGCCAAACTGGGTAACATTGGGAGATTAAACTAGGTAACATTGGGAGATTTCATTCCCTAATGTGAGCTGGATGGTTTTTTGCATGATGGTCAGTTGCCATGACAATACTGTTCATGGTCAGCGTTGTGAAGATAACTTTATATTTCAGTTTTATTGATTTAAATTTTAAATTTTGCTGGCTACTGTTGTGGGATTTGAACTTAAATCCCCTGAATATTAGCCTGGACTTCTGGATTATTCTCCTGTAGCATTGCCAATACACCATATTGCTTGATGAATATCAAGATTATTTACTGTCCTTAATTTGCATCTGTGTTATTGCTTAGAACATACAGCAGAGCAGCACACTGTTCAGCGAATGCTGGTGTTAGTGCTCCCCCCACCCCCCCCAAACTGTCGGTATAACTGTCTAAACAGTTCATGGTTGCCACAATGCTAAATGGGAGGGTAGGCCATGAGGAGGATGGAGAGATGTTTTGGTGAGATTTGGACAAGTTGAGTTGGCAAATGTATGGTAGTTAAAGTTAAATTTGAGGTTATCCACTTGGTAGCAAAAATGGAAAAGCAACTGATTGGGAAATAGAGAAGTTTTTAACATTAGATTAGATTCCCTACAGTGTGGAAACAGGCCCTTCAGCCCAACAAGCCCACACAGTTCCTGGAAGCATCCCACCCAGACCCATCCCCCTATTACACCCCTGAACGGGGAATTTTAGCATGGCCAATCACCCTAGCCTGCACATCTTTGGACTGTGGGGGGGAAACCGGAGGAAACCCACCCAGACGCGGGGAGAATGTGCAAACTCCACACAGACAGTCACCCGAGGCTGGAATCGAACCTGGGTCCCTGGTGCTGAGAGGCAGCAGTGAAAGTAAGCGTTTGAAGTGCAGCAGATGATAAAGAATGAACTGTGAAGCAGGCTTTAGAGGACAAACGGCCTACTCCTATTCTGATTTCTTATGGTCTTAAGAAAGCAAATGGTATGATGGCCTTCATAGTGAAGTGGGATTTGAGTACAGCAGCAGGATGGCTTGATGCACCTTGGTGAGACCACACCTAGTGTATTGTGTGCAGTTTTGGCCTCTTATCTGAGGAAAATCTTAATCTGAGTGCAAAAAATGTTCACCAGATTGATTGCTGGGATGACGAGACAGATGTATGAAGTGAAACTGGAATTCTTAGGATTATATTCACCGGCGTATAGTAGAGTGAAAACAAAGAAAATTACAGCACAGGAACAGGCCCTTCGGCCCTCCAAGCCTGCGCCGATCAAGATCCTTTGTCTAAACCTGTCATCTATTTTCTAAGGGTCTGTATTCCTTTGCTCCCTGCCCATAGGCAGGGGATCCCATAGAAACCAGTAAAATTTTAATAGGTCTAGAAAGGATATTCCTTATGATTTGAGGTGTCCAGAACTAGGGCTCTAAAGAAATGGGTAGGCCATTTAAGATAGAGGTGAGAAATTTCTTCTCCCAGAGAGTGATGTGCCTATGGAATTCTCAACCTTCTATTGATTTGGTTTCCACTTCCCACTGCCTTGGGAAAGTAGCCAATACAATCAAAGACTCCTTCCATCCAAGTTGAAATTCTCTTCCACCCTCTTCTGTAGGGCAGGAGAAAGAAAAGTTTGAAAACGTGCCAACAGATTCAGGAACAGATTCTTCCCTGCTGTTATCAGACTTTTGAATGGACATCTCAGATATTAGAATTGATCTTTCTCTGCAGGTTTAACGCCATATTCTGCATTCTGTTCTATTACCCTGATGTACTTATTGTAAGGTATAATCTGTCTTATTAGGACACACAACAATACTTTTCACTGTATCTAGGTACATGCGACAACATAGTAAAGCAAATCACAGAAATCATGTTTTGAGCCAAAACATTGAAATTTTTCAGTAAGGAATTCTTTGACTCCTTTGGTCTCGAGAACTATGAGAAGAAAGCAGGGACAGGGTACTAAGTTGGATGATCATCCATTATATTGAATGGCAGAGCAGACTCGTGTTTCTATTCCTTTCTCCCTAACGTGTTCATTTGGCTTTCACCCAAATGCACCAACCCTGTATTGTCAAGGTGCAGCCTGTATTCAGCAAGGCCAATAGTAGGTTATAAGGTTAAAAGGGGAGCAATGCTGAGAGCCTAGTCTGCAGGTTACAGATCGAGCTTTAAAAATAATTGTCTTGTTTGCACCTAAATCTTCAATGAGCCCCTAAAGCATGCTCAGATGAAATTATCAAACTTCATGTGTGACTTCACGAAAGGATTAATTTGATTTTCTGAAATGGAGCCTGTGTTTCTATCCAATGCTAAGCTATAACTACTTAATTTTGAAAATATTATCTTTCAATGATTCATGCTGAGATGTTATTGCTCAGAAATAATCTGACAGTTCTCTTCCTCCCCCTACTGTGAGTTCTGTTCACTGAAAGCATTCCTACTTGGGAATTCAGGCTGCCAATTCAAGTTCTATTGCAGTGCATAAGAATAGGATCAGGCCATTGAGCCCCTGAGCCTGAGCTACCCGTCTTTTAACTAATGTCTGTATCTGTACTTTGGGAGTTTATGCCTCACTGTGGGAGTGCAACATTGTTAGAGATGCCCAATCTTGGATGAGCTTTTAAAACTGTCTCCTGTACAGAGGATGTTGAAGTTCATGTTAGAATATGAGTTGTACACTGTTCTCCCAGTATCTTAGCTGCTGTGAAGTATTTTGAGATGGCTGAGGATATTGGACTTTTTGTTTTCGCTAGTCCGTTCTGTCAATACTTGATGTCATCAACTCAAAAGGTCTCAGTTTAATATGCTTTCGGTGGATTTTAGCTGGATCAGCAGCTAGGTACAGATGAACCAGCATCCTGGAATTATGAAATTAATGGTTCCCATCCCAGATTGCTATCTGTTAACTCCTCTCTAGGCAGTGAGAGCAAGCTTTGACTCGGCTGTGCCGGTGGAATAACTTACTAATATTCTTGGCCTGAGTGAAGAGTAGACATTTGGGCCAAGGTTATATATGGAAGCTGATCCTGGAGTAAAGCAACACCTACAGCAAAGAGATAAGTGAGGCAAAAAAGAGGAGGAACTGTCCAACCTGCTACTGGGAAGAAACCATTTGAAACAGAATTAGAACCACCTTAAGCACTCAAAGCACATCCCACAAACATCACAGTGGTTATTGATCTTTCCACTCTGGTGTCAAACCACAGGCTCACCATCATGAGGGTAACATGTTCATGTCTAATGTGCATAGGTTTTATTTCTTCTCCCCCACATTCTTCGCTCACCATCGCCCTCTCTCTCGCCGCCCCCCCCCCCCTTCTATCACATGGAAATTGGTCATTTAATGTCTTTGTGTGCCATTTTTATGTCCTATTGTCATCTAATTTTATCAGCACAGAATTGTAATCTATTTTCCTTTGCATATTTGAGTTGCATCTTAATTACATCCATAATTTATCTTTGTCTCAAGAGGGTTGGAAGATATAAGCAGCGATGTGCTTCTGAGACTTTATAAAGCTCTAGTTAGGCCCCATTTAGAATATTGTGTTCAATTTTGGACCTCACAGCTCAGGAAGGACATACTAGCCGTGGAGCGTGTCCAGCGGAGATTCACATGGATGATCCCTGGAATAGTAGATTTAATGTACGATGAATGGCTGAGGATCCTGGGATTGTATTCATTAGAGTTTAGAAGGTTGAGGGGAGATCTAATAGAAACTTCCAAGATAATGTATGGTTTAGAAGGGGTGGACGCTGGGAAGTTGTTTCCTTTAGGCGGGGAGACTAGGACCCGAGGGCACAGCCTTAGAATTAGAGGGGGTAAATTTAAAATGGAAATGAGACGACATTTCTTCAGCCAGAGAGTGGTGGGCCTGTGGAATTCATTGCCTCAGAGCACAGTGGAGGCCGGGACATTAAATGCCTTCAAGGTGGAGACTGATAAATTCTTGATCTCACGAAGAATCAAGGGCTGCCTGGAGAGTGCAGGGAAGTGGAGTTGAAATGCCCATCAGCCATGATTTAAATAGTGGAGTGGACTTGATGGGCCGAATGGCCTTACTTCCACTCTTATGTCTTATGGTCTTAAATTATCCACATCAACTGCCTATCGTAATGAGGTCCACATTCTCACCACTTTTTCTGGTTAAAAATAATTTGTTCTAAATCCCTCCTGTGATTGTGCTCTATTGAGGGTTTGTGGTTTTGCTTTACTTACACTGTCTCAAATGTTAACCTTTGGAAGTTTCAAATTCCTTTCAGCCGCTCATCGGCCTTGTCTTTATTTCCAAAAGTAAAATGTCCCAGCCTGTTCCTCGTTTCCTAATTGGTATAATCTTTCAGTCTTCTGTCTCCAGCTTTGTAAATTTCTTTTTTGGATCCTCTTCAGTTGCTCTGCACTTTTCTGTTTTTTTTCTACAATTTGGCAGCCACATTTGTACACAGTGCTGCCCTTGTGGTCTAACCAAGATCTGTCACTTTCAGGTGCTAACTTATTCTACTGCCTGAGCCAACTCATTGTTGTACAACTTGCATGTAAAATGAACCCTTTAATGTAAAAAAAAGTCCTAAACTGCTTCAACTCACCTATTTAGCACACTATTCTTCAGTGGGATCTTGCTTGTGCAATTAGGCTGACTTTTGACATTATAACAGTTTATTTCATTCATATTCTTATATGCTGTAAGGCAGTTTGTCAAATCCTGTGCTAACGAGACACACTACGTAAATGCGAGCCCCTTTGCTTAGAAAATTTTTCAGGACTAATAAGTTGCATTTCTATCAAATATTAATGTGACTAAATTCCCCAGGCTGCTTCGTGAACAACTGTCAACTGACATTTGACATCAGTCCACATTGAAACTTTGGAACGTAGAAGAAATTTCGGGGAGTGGAACATTAAGGGAGCAAATTCCAAACTTCAGTCCTACACAGCTGAAGGTCTGGCTACCAAAAGTGGATGTTTTTATCCAATCATAAGATGCAAGCTTTTATAGACTTAACCTCCTTCTAGTTGTAATTTGGCTTGTTTCGACCACTCCAATAAAGATTTGGAGGCTATGACAATGCAAGTGAATATTTAAATGCTGTTCAAGTGTATCTGATTTAACTACCTTTCTATAGTAAGTAACAGACTCTTGCCATGGTCTGAGTGTAATATTTCTCCTCATCTCTCCTCATAGATTTAAGGTACACGATTGAAGCTATCTCCCATGGTTATTGACCCCTCTAATGGAAGAAAAGTGCCTTTTTATCCATTCTGTCAATATCCCTCAAAATCCTTATATACCTCTACCAGGTATGCTCTCGACCTTCACTGCTCCAAGGAAAACAAGTCCAGCTTATCCAATCTATCTTCATAGTTCAGACCCTTCAGTCCCAAACAGCATCCTGGTAAATCTCCTCCATACCCTCCTGTAGTGTAATCACACCCTTCTATAATGTGACCAGACCTCTACGTGGTATGACACTTCCACTTTATTCCATGCCTCAGTTAATAAAGACAAGTATCCCTGATGCCACCATAACCACCTTATACACCTACGATGCTAATTTTAGTGATCTCTGGATATCAGCAAAAAGGTCCCTCTGATCTTCAGTGCTTTCTAAGACTGTAACATTAATAGTGTAATTTCCTGCCTTGTAAGCCTCCCCAAGCTACTTACCTGACACATTTCCAGATTGAATTCCACTGGCCACTGCTCTACCCAGTTGTCAAGTTAGTTGATATCCTCCTGCAGTTTAGGTGTCCTGAATATTTATCAGCCTATCAATTTTTCTGTCACCAAATACCTGAAATTGTTGAAGAAACCCAGCAGGTCTGGAAGATTCTGTGGAGAGAGAGAGAGAGAAATAATGTTGAACTTTTCGGTCTGATTTGGCACCTCTTCAGAACTGTAGTTCTGGTTGAGCTCAAAACATGGTACGGTGGCTCAGTGGTTAGCACTGCTGCCTCACAGCACCAGGAACCCGGGTTCGATTTGCCATTGGCTGACTGAGCAGAGTTTGCACATCCTCCCCATGTCAGCATGGCTTTCTCCCAGATACTCCGGTTTCCTCCTACTGTCCAAAGGTGTGCAGACTAGGTGGATTGTCCATGCAAAATTGCCTGTAGTGTTCAAGGATGTGTAGATTGGATGGGTCTGGGTCTGGGTTGGATGCTCGGAGGGTCGGTGTGGACTTGTTGAGCTAATGGGCCTGTTCCTGCACTGAAAGGATTCTATGATGAAAGATGGAACTTTAGTTGAAATCCATGGGTGGTGAGGTTAAAGCTGGAGACAGTCAGTGGAAGGAGATATGACTGTGAAAGTGAGTTTTGGCAAGCATTTTATCCAACACTAGGGTGGAGGTAGAAAAGTGTGAATGAGCTGAAAAATTAAAATGGAAGTCCTGTCAGAGAGAAAAGCGTAACTTCTTCAAAATGGACATACCTGGAAGAGTGGAGGCAGTGAATTAAATGCAAACAAAACCAAAATACTGCAGATGCTGGAGAAAAATCAAACCTGGCTGCATCTGTGGCAAGAGAAAGAGTTAATGTTTTTGGTCAGATGTGACTTCTTCAGAGATTTTTTTTTGTTTTCCATGAACTTCTTGATCACACCGTCCTACATTGAATTTCATTAATGTACTCCTCAAATAGAAAGGACTGCAGCATTGAGATGAGATTCAATCTGGTATCGTAAAAACTTTTGTCTGGGTCTCTGGATTACTAGTTCAGTTGCATAACCACAATGTCCCTGCCTAGGAGCTGTGCATGGGACCAGCAGTGAAGAAATGCAGACATCTTGGAAGATTCTAGAATTGAAAAGGATTAGAAACAGAAGGGCAAAGGCTCGGCAGAATTTGAACGTGGAATTTTAAATTGGTGTTTTTGCACAGCCAAGAGCCAGCGTAGATCAGAGTTGATGGTTGAATATGTTGTGATGTGAGTTAGGACAATATGCAACAAAGTTGTTGGTAAGCTTAAGTTTATGGAGAGGTAACCAAGAGACTCTGTTGGAAGAAGAAAGAAAAGGATAGTAAGAATTTTAGCAGCACACGAGCTGCAGCAGGGGTGGACTCGGGCAATATTACTGAGTGGAAAGCAGAGACATTAAAACTGTGGTTGGATCTGCAATTGAGCGGTAAAGAATACAGACTGGGTTAGCATTTGCCACTGTTGCCCATAATGTGGCTCAGGTCATGGTAGAAATGATTTGAGTATTACTCCTACAGTTCTAATGCCTGACCCTCTTAATTGGGTCCAGGCTTGGAACTAATGTATGATTTCCTATTTCTGCATAAATCTAGCAATTTCTGAAGCGCCAGCCGGATGCTTGTGGTTTCTCAAAGCACTGTAATCTGTAATTAAAGCATGATAAATTTGTATTACTCTTTACTTTTGAGCAATATCTAGTGTTCTGTTGAAATGCTTACCAGTGTTCAAAGTCAAAAGCGTGAGTGGGAATGCAGAGGAACATGAAAGGAATGGAATTATCCCCATCTGGAACCAAAAGCTTAGTTAATCTGACTTTTAGTCTTAAACTAGAATCTCAACAGTGACATTCAGCAATGATTAATAGCTTCTTGCCAGTCCAGAGGTGATAAGGCAGCTAATGGAATTAACCACTGATTTGTACTGTGATCTTTGAGGTCACCCTTTGCTTCTCCCCTCCTAAAACCCTGTGTTAACTTGCATTGTGTGTGTTAGTTTAAGACGTATCATAGCCAGGTCCAAACCTGTGTCTACTCACTTGATATGATACATCTGCCTAGTAATAAAGTAAGAGATTATATAAACTAAAGTTACATTTCCTGGGATATATAAGGATAAGGTGATGTGGGAACTACGTGGAGTAAGGTATAAGGGAAGGATTTTCACTGAGTGTGCAGACTCAGACAAATGAACATAGTCTTAAAGTTAGATCTTTCAAGAGTGACATTGGGGAACACTTAACCGCATCAAGCTGCTCGAAACTGAACTTCTTAAAATAGCCGTTGAAGCTTGGTCCTAAGTATTAATTTCAAACCTCAAAGAACAAACAAAATTACGGCATAGGAGAGGCCCTTCAGCCCTCCAAGCCTGCGCCAATCCAGATCCTCTATCTAAACCTGTCACCTATTTTCCAAGGATCTGTATCCCTCTGCTCCCTGTCCATTCATGTATCTGTCTAGATACATATTAAATAATGCTACCATGCCTGCCTCTACCACCTCTGCTGGCAATGCGTTGCAGGCACCCACCACCCTCTGTGTAAAGAACTTTCCACGCATATCTCCCCTAAACTTTCCCCTCTCACCTTGAAATCATGACCCCTAGTAATTGAGTCTCCCCACTCCCTCTTTTTGGATGGTGGGTGCAGGTGCAGGGAAGCTTCTTGCTATCCACCCTGTCTATGCCTCTCTTGATTTTGTAGATTTCAATCAAGTCCCCCCTCAACCTCCCATCTTTGTAACGTAAATAATCCTAATTACTCAACCCCTCTTCATAGCTAGCACCCTCCATACCAGGCAACATCCTGGTGAACCTCCTCTGCACCCTCTCGAAAGCTTCCACATCCCTTTGGTTTGACCACATTTGGAGTACTGCATACTGTTCTGGTAGCTGCATTATCAAAGCCCTATACACCTGTAACATGACCTGCCAACTTTTGTACTCAATACCCTGACTGATGAATGAAAGTATGCCTTTCTGACCACACTGTTGACCTACGTTACCACCTTCAGGGTAGAATGGACCTGAACACCCAGAGCTCTCTGTACATCAATTTTCCCCAGGGCTCTTCCGTTTATTGTATAGTTTGCTCTTGAAATGGATCTTCCAAAATGCATCACCTCGCATTTGCCAGGATTGAACCTCATCTGTCATTTCTCCAATCTATAAGACTCTCCAATCTATCTATATTCTGCTGTAATCTCTGACAGTCTCCTTCCCTTCCTGCTACTCCACCAATCTTCGTGTCGTCTGCAAACTCGTTAATCAGACCATCTGTACCTTCCTCCAGATCATTTATGTATATCACAAGCAACAGTGGTCCCAGCACGGGTCCCTGTGGAAGACCACTGGTCACAGTTCTTCATTTTGAGAAACTCACTTCCACTCCAACTCTGTCTCCTGTACCCCAGCCAATTCTCTATCCATCTAGCTAGTACAACCTGGACCCCATGCGACTGACTTCACTTTCTCCACCAGCCTACCATGGGGAACCTTATCAAACACCTTACTGAAGTCCATGTAAATGTCATCTACAGCCCTCCCCTCATCTATCAATTCTGCCACTTCCTCAAAGAATTCTATCAAGTTGGTAGGACATGACCTTCCCTGCACAAAACCATGTTGCCTATCACTACTAAGCCCATTTTCTTCCAAATGCAAATAGATCCTTTCCGTCAGTATCTTCTCCAGCAGCTTCCCCACCACTCGTGTCAGGCTCACCGGTCTCTAATTACCTGCATTATCCCTGCTACCCTTCTTTAAACCGGGGGACAACGTTAGCAATTCTCCAGTCCTCCGGGACCTCACCAATGCTTAAAGATGCTGCAATGATATCTGCATAGGCCCCAGCTATTTCCTATCTTGCTTCCCTCACTAACCTGGGATAGATCCCATCTGGGCCTGGGACTTGTCCACCTTTTAGTGCCTTTTACAATACCCAACACCCCTCTTTCCTCAACCCCCCCCCTGCCCATGCTGACTTGACCAAGAGTAATCAAACATCTATCACTAACCTCAACATCTGTCATGTCTCTCTCCTCAGTGAATACCGACGCAAAGTACACAATAAGAATCTCTGATTTTCTGACTCCTGACTCCTCGCATTATAAGCCATGGCGGCAGGGTGGCTTAGTGGTTAGCACTGCAGCCTCACAGCGCCGGGGACCCGGGTTCAATTCCAGCCTTGGGTATCTGTGTGGAGTTTGCACGTTCTCCCCGTGTCTGTGTGGTTTCCTCCGGGTGCTCCGGTTTCCTCCCACAGTCCAAAGATGTGCAGGCTAGGTGATGGGCTAAGCTAAATTGCTCAGTGTTCAGGGGTGTGTGGGTTATGGGGTATAGGTCTGGGTGGAATGCTCCAAAGGGCAGTGTGGACTTGTTGGGCCAAAGGGCCTGTTTCCACACTGTAGGGAATCTAATCTAATCTAATCTAATCTATTTACTTCCCTCCTCTGTCCTTGAGTGGGCCAACTCTTTCTCTACTTACCTACTTGCTGTTTATCAGTAAAAGCCTTTGGTATTTTTCTTAACTCTGTTTGTTTGTTAAGGATATTTGATGACCCCTATTTAGCCGTCTAAACTCCTTGTTTCAGATTGGACCTACTTTCCTGATATTCTTCCAAAGCTTTGCCTGTTTTCAGTCACCTTACAGGCTTTAGTTACTACCTCCTTACTGTCTGCTAGCTGCCTCGTTTGGTTCCCATCCCCTTGCCACATTCGTTTAAACTCTCCCCAACAGCATTAGCAAAAGCAGCCCCTAGGACATTAGTTCCAGTCCTGTCCAGGTGTAGACCATCTGCTTTGTAATAGTCCCACGTACCCCAGAACTGGTCCCAATGTCAGAAAAATCTGAACTCCTCCCTCCTGCACCATCTTGCAGGCCACTCATTTATCCTGCCAATGCTTTTATTTCTACTGTGACTAGCATGTGGCACTAGTCGCAATCTTGAGATTACTACCTCTGAGGTCCTACTTTTTAACTTGGCTCCTAACTCCCTCAATTATGCTTGTAGGACCTCCATCCCATTTTTCATAATATATCATTGCCTTCCCCTTCAGAATGTCCTGCAGCCAATTGGAGACATCCCTGGCGTACACCTGGGAGGCAACGTACCATTCAGGAGTTTTGTTTTTGATGACAGAACCACGTTTCTACTCCCCTTACAATCGAATCCACTATGACTATAGCCCTTCCACTCCTTTTCATGCCCTTCTGTACAGCAGAACCAGCCACGGTGCCATGAACCTGGCTCCTGCTGTCTGGTGAGCCATCTACCCTAACAGTATCCAAAACGGTATACCTGTTTTGGAGGGAGATGACTGCAGGGACACCTGCACTGCCTTCCTGCCTTTTTTTTTGTCTTTCGGCCACCATTCCCTTTCTGCCTCAGCAATCCTAACCTGCAGTATGTTCAGCAAATTGGTCACACTATCCATGACTTCCTCAGCATAGCGGATGCTCCCAAGTGAGTCTATCCACAGCTCCAGAGCTGTCATACGGTCTAACAAGAGCTGCAGCTGGACACACCTGCATGCATAGGAGTCAGGGACATCAGCCGTGCTCCCACATTGAGCAAGAGCAGAAGAACACAGGTCTGGGTTCTCCTGCCATTTTCACTCTTAACTTAGTCCTATTGTAATATCAAATACTAGATAAATGAAATGAAAAAAAATTGTACCGAATCACTCTACTTGCCAACACATTTTAAAACAAAAGAAAAACTCATCGGTTTGAGTTATATTAACCAAAGGTATTACTGGATTTGGGACAAAGGAATTGGGTTACAGATCATCCAGGGTCTTTATTAAATGGTGGAACAGACTTTGAGGTGTTAAGTAGCAAATCTTGTCAGCTTTCAGCCTCAGCAACTCTTGCAGACCAAGTCAAAGTGCAAGAACATTGTGCTCAACATAAAGTGATCTAGATCCCTGAGCTTGATACCTCTGAATGACATTAAAGCCACAACACACAGGAGCAGAATTAGGCTATTCAGCCCATCAGGTTTGCTCTGCTATTCAGTGAGATCCTGGCTGATCTGATAAACCTCCATTTTCCCACCTTTTCCCCATAACCCTGGATTTCCTTGCTGATTAAAAATGTCTATCTTGATGTGGAATATTCTTAAAGCCCAGTCTTGACAGCCCTCTCCAGTTAAAAAGTGCAATGCAGTCGCATTATGGGGGAGGCTTTAGGACCATCAATTTTGCCTCTCTTCAACCTTTTCTACTGTCTGACTAAGAATCAGCTTTAAGCAGATCAAGAAAAATAGTTGCCAAGGATGGTTGTTGCAGCAGTATTCCCTCTTGATCTAATGAAAGCAAAATAGTGTGGATGCTGAATTCTTCTTCCAAATCTTCTTGTTTTTGCTCCTTTTAATCCGTTGTATTTTTTCCTCCTTCAGTGCAACTAATGGGATGACCACCATGTCTCATGAATATTTGAAGGCGAGCTATGTCTTAGACCTGGAGGCAGTGAAGGCAGGTGCTACCAGCCTCCCACATCTCAACAAAGCATTAGTGACGTCCTGTAAGAGGTTGAACAGGTGAGTCTTCATCCCTTGGAAACCAGTGGGATCACTTGTCTTTTTGCTTTAGCCTCACTGAGATGTATGATATTATTTAACAGTTTGGCCACGTAAATGCTGAGAAGCCAATTCTCCTGCCTGTGGAGTCAAGTGCCAGAAGTTATTGTCTCTGGAAAAGGGCTTTACCATTTAAAACTGAAATGAGCAGTTCCCTTCACGTGGCTGGGGGTACATCTAATTGCACAGCATACTGGAAGGGCACTGTGGCTTGTACCCCCAAGTAGTGAGTTTGGGAAGCCTGTTTCTAGAGTTAAAATGCCAGAAGTGGCATGGTGGTAAGTTTGTTTAGCACTGAAATCTATTCACCCCTTGTGCTAGAATCCAGAAACGGAAATTTGGTTTCACCAGTGCTGTTGAAATCTTGACATCAGCTCAAAATCCTACGGCAAGCTACAAACTGCAGCTAGTTTTGGGCAAGTGTTTACATGCCAGTTGCTGCAACCCCTCTTAACTGGACAATTGGGCTGAATGGCTTGGCTGCATGAGTGTGGGAGACCAGCGAAGAGATGAAGATGTTGTACAGAGTCTGAAGCTTCTCACCAACGCTAAGTGGCTAGGTTTGTTTTTCAGGATATCTACTTTGCTGAAATACCAGAGTGTCCTTCAGGAATGTTAAGACAGGAATCCCTTTCTGTGACCCTCATTAGATTAGATTGTGAGCCGTCATGATTGAGGCAAGAATGCTAAATTTCAAGCAATCAATGATTTACACTGCAGAACCAACATGCGTATATCATGACCCATTCTCTCCAAACAAAAGGAATATGATTCTTTTATTAGATTACCTGAGGGTTTGGGAAGCCCAACCCAGGGGTTGCTGGTAGCTTTCTCCACAGCAATACATTAGTGAATCAGAGACAACTTACCATGTAATCAACTTACTTTTCACCTGTAGTGTAAATTGTCATCCTTTGAAATTTGTTCTGATGAGGGCAATACAAAGTTTTGGCAGCGTGTTGCTCTTTAAAATGGTATTCATGATTTATAATGCCAACTGACTGGTGGATTATAGTTCTATATTTACATTCAGTTTACCTGCCTTAGCTCCCAATTGTTATACCCTCGCCTGAAGTATTTCTCACAACCTATCTACTATAGAATTTTTGATGCACAGTTAATGTTGTAAGGTGTGAAACATGTCCATCAGTTTGTCCAAAGTGCAATCATACATGTCTACAACTTGCACCTGTTTATCAGTTTTAACACAATCATCCCAAGGCATTGAAGGTTAAAGATGAAATGATCTTGTTATAAAATTGATTGAGAGATAAATACTAACGAGAGCATAAGGCAAGACTCCTCAACTTGAGTCATACAGTTGGGTCTTTTACATTCATCGATGAGAATTATCAAGAATGTAAGACCATTCCATACCTTTTGTCCTTCTTCACCATTTGGTTAAATTGTGGCTAATTTTGTCTCTGCTTGATTTGCCCTTGGTTCTATAACTCTTCAGTACAAAAGAAATTTACAATCTTCGTGTTGAAATTTTCAGTTATCCTCCATTCTCAGCAGTAATGCAGAAACAAAGTGCTGTGAATTTTGGAGATCTGAAATAAGAACAAAAAATGCTTGAACAGCTCAGCAGGTCAAGCAGTGTCTGCAGGCAGGTCGAAATGTTAAGTGTCTCTTTCCTTGGATACTAACTCACTTGCTATGATTTTCCAGTCTTGGCAGCTTCTCGAGAGAGAGAGAGAGATTTTCATTACCTCAGTGATAATGGGAACTGCAGATGCTGGAGAATCCAAGATAACAAAGTGTGAAGCTGGATGAACACAGGCCAAGCAGCATCTCAGGACCACGGATGCTGCTTGGCCTGCTGTGTTCATCCAGCTTCACACTTTGTTATCCTAGATTTTCATTACCTCTTGTTTTGTACTCCTCCCACCAGTGGAGATGGTTTCTCTCTATCTTCTGCAGCAATAACATTAATTTTTTTATTCATTCATGGGTCACTGGTGAAGCCTTCATTCATCGCCTATCCCAGATTGTGTCGTTGGTAAGTCTGTGGCTGACAGCAGAAGTGATGTGAGGTTTGTAGGTGCCTTTCATAGAAATGTAGAATCCTTACTGACCGGAAAGTGGCCGTTTGGCCCATATTATCCCATAACCTTGTGTTTACCATGGCGCATCCTCCACAAACCCAAGCAGACATTGGGAGAGTGTGCACATTCCACGCAGATGGTCACCCAAGGCTGGAATTGAAACTGGGTCCTTGGCTTTGTGAGGCAGCAGTGCTAATTGCTGAACCACTGTGCCACCAGAGTCAGCCACACTGATATGACCTTTTAATTTAGTATGAATGACTCCAGCAAGAATGTCAGATTCCCTTTCTAAGGGACATGAGTGAGCAAGATGGATTTTTATGACAATCTCGTAGTTTCATTAGGCACTCATTGACGCTATTTTAGTGCAGATTTTTTGATTGATTAACCAGTGGGATTCGAGCTTGTCTTTTTGTTCCTGGTTTGCTGGATGTATGTTGCTGGCTGGTACTTGGTAGAGGGAGTGATTTTTTTCTTCCTGTTGCTTCATAGTTGTCTGCTGTGTAAAGCCTTAAACCACTTGGTTGAGGTGTAGAGAAAAGCTCCAGTGTTCTGACTATCAGCCACAGTTGAAGGAGAGGAAATGATTCATGTGTTGTTGCAGCTGCAGGCAGGTCACGAGGAATCCCAACACAGTACGGCACTTCATCTAAACCAAACACCTCTTTCAGTCCCAGTGGTCCTTGGCTGAGGATCTGTGAACTGGTATCGTGCCCTGTCTTACATGCTCTTTATAGAAGCCACCTTCAATTACAGCTCACACAAATCATTTCAGTATCTACTACAGAGACGGTACAACTCAAACATTCCATTTGCACTTAACCTTATCAGCATGGCCATCTATTTCTTGGTCTCTGGTGTTTATCTGGCTTTCTTTCTCTGTAACTGAGAGTTGTGAAATGATTCATTTTGGTCAGAAAAACTGAGACACTGTTATGTATGGAAGAAAATTCTAAAGTGCATGCAGAAGTCATGGGACTTACCAGCCAACTTATCAGCCGTGAGTGAATGGTGGAGCAGGCTCAGTGGACTGAATAGCCTAATTTCTGCTCCTAGGTCTAATGGTCTAGGGTCTGTATGTGTGTAAGCCGTTGGAGGTGACTGGGCAGGTTGGGAGAAGGATTACAAATGGTTTACAAACAAGGGACAAGAGCAGGCCACTTGGCCCTTTTGAGCCATTGAATAAGATCATGGCTGATCTCATTTTAAGCTCATTTTGGCATTCCTGCATACCCCTCCCAATAATCTATTATCCCCATGGTAATCAAAAATATGTTTACCTCTGTTTTTAAAAAAAAAAGTTTAAAGATTCTGCATTCAATGCTTTTCGAAGAAAGAGATTCCAGACTCAACCCTCAAAAAATTATTTTCCTCATCTGTCTTAAATGGGTGACCCAGGTCAAATCTCCTCAGTATCTTGTTTCAATTAAGTCACTTACAACTTTTCTAAACTCCAGAGGATACATTCCTACCCTGTTTAGCTTTCTCCCCCAAAGGCAGTCTGGTCATTCTGGGTTTCAGTCTAGTAAAAACTGAAGAAAATTGCCAATGCTGTAAATCAGGAACAAGAAACAAAGTTGCTGAGAAAACTCAGCAGGTCTGGCAGCATATGTGAAGTAGAAAACCGAGTTAATGTTTCGGGTCTGGTGACCCTTCCTCCGAACTGGTAGTCTAGTAAACCTTGTCTGAACTGTGTGGCAAATTAGTGCTGTTCTGTAAGTATGTTGACCAGTGTTGTACACAGTACTCCGGATGTGGTCTCCTTGTTGCCCGCATAAGCGTAACCTCCTTACTCTTGAATCCACTTGCCATTTAAAAATAAATCATCACGTTACTTTACCTTTCCTGATTATTACTAGTACCTGTGTACTCACCACCTCTGATTCGTGCAGTAAGACACCCATACTTTCCACATCTCACAGCTCTGCAATCTCTCAGGATTTCAGTTTTTTAAACATTATTCTTTCTGCCAAGATGGGCAGTGTCACACTTTACCACATTGTACTTTATTTGCCAGATTTTTTTCCCACTCACTTAACCCATCTGTTCTTTTGTAAGCTCATTATGTCCTCTTTTTAACCTATCTTTGTGTCATCAGCAAGGTTAGCTCCTATCCCTTAGATCCATTCCTGCAAATCGTTCATATAATTGGTAAAGAGTAGAGGCCCCTGCACCAACCCCATATGGCACGCTATTTGAGAAATCCTGCCAACCTGAAAAAGATCAATTTAATCCTGCTGTCTGCTTTTTAGCAAGCCAGTCTTCTATTCATGGCAATATGTTACCACTAAAGCTTTGGTTTTTTCGTAATAACCTTTTGTGGCTTCTTATCAAATGCTTTCTAGAAATTGAAGTACCATGTATCCACTGGTTCCCCTTTATCTGCAGCACTCCTGCTGTAAAAGTTCGTTTTTCACGGGACTCCAATAAATTAGTTAACCATGGTTTCCCTTTTTTTAAAAAAAAAATCCATGTTTTTGTCTGATTACTTTGGACTTATCCAAGTGCTCGGTTATAAGTGTTTTAATGATAGCTTCTAACGTTTTTCCTATGAAAGCTAATTGGCCTGTGATTTCCTGATTTCTGCTTCTCTCCCTTTCAGAATAGGCATGTTGCATTTGCTGCTTTCCAGTTTAAAGGAACCTTCCTGAATCTCTAGTAAGATTTAGAAAATTAAAACCAATGCATCAACTTATGAGCTGGTGCTTCTTTTTCCTATCTGTCCTGTCCATCCAGCTCTCTTTCCTGACTTGGAAATATGTCAGCATTCCTATCGCTGTGTCAAAGTCCCGAATTTCCCATCTCTCACTGTATTGTGGGTATACCTACATCAAATGGCGTGCTGTATTTTAACAAGGCAGCTCACCACTACCTTCTCAAGGGTAACTAGGGAGGGCTATAATGCTGGTCCATCAACACTCTCATCCTGTGGATGAAATAAACAAAAATATCATAATCTTCATTAATAGGTTGATAGTGTTAAAGAGTAAGGAAGTTATGTTGAACTTGCATAAATACTAGTTCAGCCTGAACTGGGAATATGATGTCCAGCTGGGGCTACCAATTTTTATAAGTCATGATTCACTTTCATAAGAAACCTTTAGAAAGAGTGCAGAAAAGATTGACTAAAATGGTTATAATGGAATAAAATGAGGAACATCACTTAAGAGTAGTTTGGAGAAGCTGTATCTTTTTTCAGGAAGAGAAGGTTGAGAGTGGGTTTGCTAGATAGATTCAAAATCATGAGCATTCTAGATAGTAGATTGGGAAGAACGGGGATCCAGGGAGCACTAATTTAGGGTACTTAGCAAAAGAAATTTTCTTTACTCCGAGTAGTAAGGGAATGGAACGCTTTGCCAGCAACAGTACTAGATTCGCCAACTTTAGGTACGTTTAAGGCGTCACTGGATAAGCATATGGACGTACATGGAATAGCGTAGGTTAGATGGGCTTCAGATCGCTATGACAGGTCAGCACGACATCGAGGGCTGAAGGGCCTGTACTGTGCTGTTATGTTCTATGAAATAGTGGCATCATGTGGAAATTGTTTTCATACTATGAGAAATTAGGATCTGCAGTATATTTGAGGATGTGTTTGAAACAGGCTGAATTGTGACCTAAAAGAGAGAATTGGATAATATTTGAAAGGGCAAAGCTTTCTGGGATTATGGGTGAAAGGTGTGTAGTGTGACTAGGCGAGGTGCTCTTGCAGAGACCAAGCACGTTTAGGCCCTGATGGGTGGTAGTGACAGGTTCCCCTCCCTGCAGGGCATGAGTCTGTGAACGGTTTGGAAAGTCTGGCAGTTTTTATGACTATTTAGTTGAGTGTTTGGACTTAGGTGCACAATGCCAGTGATTTGCAACCATGTTCCTGGGGTCATAGCAAATGATAAAGGTTTTTTAATGGCATGAATTTTAAGTAACCAATTTATCTGACTGAGACCAAGGTTGATAGCATGGACCTGATATCTGCACTTCTTTTTTAAAAAAAAATTTACTATAAGTGACTTTTTTATTCATTCATGGGTTGTCGGTATCACCAGCCAGGCCAGCATTTATTGCCCATCCATAATTGCCCCAGAGAGTAGTAAAGTGTCAGTCACATTGCTGTGGGTCTGGAATCACATGTAGGCCTGACCCGGTACTGATGGCAGATTTCCTTCCGTAAAGAGCATAAGTGAATGAGAAGGGTTTTCCCGACAGTTGACAACCATTTTATGGTCATCATTGGATCTTAATGTTAGACTTTTTATTGGATTCAATCTCTGACATCTGGCATTGTGTCCCCAGAACATTACCTGGGTATTTGATTAATGGCCCAATGATAATAACATTATCTTCAAATTAGACTACAGTTGAAAGTAAACAGATATAAACCAGTGGCATTTAATACTACTTATGGGAACTCTCATCTCCTAACAAACATGTTCTTTACATGCACACACTCAAACACATAAATAGGGAACATAGGTTATTGGCCGAGGTAGAGAAAAAAGTGGAAAGTCCCCTCAGTGGTCTTTGCCACACATTTCTGATGTTGAGGTTATTTTACTTCAGCCAGACAGGCCATTGATGTTCAGTTGTCTTTCTCTGGAAGATTACACTGGATTACAAAATGTTCAGTGACTGGTTTCATTTGGAAAATGTCGTTGGTTTATTGTTTAAAAAATACAGTGCACACTAGTTGCCAAAGGAAAAGTAACAGGTTTCCTACAAGCTTTACAACTTCTTTCCTAATGGCTAAAACAGTCAGCTTCTTCTGGGGAGAACAACACAGTCTTTTGTGCCTTTTCTCTCTGTGAATCTGTTTCTCTTAACTTGTTTCCCATTCCAACCTATTCAGTTGGCTGAGAATCAATCAGTTTCCGTTATAAACAACTCCCCTGCTTCTGATCATCTGCACATTGCAGGAACTCACAGCTACAAAATGGGGTTCACAATAGGTATTGAATGCCTTGCTATGGAATTATGCAACCAACCTGGTAAATCTGCGCTTTCTGAAAAGCGTGCATTTGTCCTTGCCATTCAGTTTTTAAACACCCCAATGTCACCAGCATTAGCTTTGTCTTCGATACCATAATTCCAACAAAACTCATCTCAAAACTGGGTCCTAGGACTCTGCCACCACCACAGTATATCACACTATATTCTGCATTCTGTTTTGAATACTTGGGTAAGAGATTTGCCAGATCAACCTGCAAAATGATACTTTATGCTGTATTTTGGGACACATTACAATATAAAACAAATCCAATTGAATTGAATGGAAAAGTTATACTGGAACTGTATAAAATGTTGGTTAGGCCATAGCTAGAGTATCGTGTGTAGTTCTGGAATCCACTTTATAAGATGGATGTGATTTGACTGGAAAGGGTGCAGAGGAAATTCACCAGGAAGTTGCCTGGGCTGGAAAGTTGTGAAGAGAGACTGGGATTGTTTTCCTTGAAGTGGTAGAGACTGGGATGGGGGCGGGGTCGGGGAGGGCGGGTACATGGTTGAGATGTAAAAAATTGAGGAGCATAGACAGGGTAGATGGTAAGGAATTTTTCCCCTTGGTAGAGAGACCAGTGACCTGGGGCATTGGGTTAAGGTAGAGGGTAGAAGGTTGCGTGGAGATGTGAGGAAAAACTTGTTCAGCCAGAGGGTGTTGGGAATCTGGTAGTTCATGCCTGTAATGGTGGTACAGGCAGGAACTCAGCATTAAAGAAGTATTTAGATATGCGCTTGTGATGCCAATGCATACAGGCCATGTGCCAAGTGCTGGAAAATGGGATTCAAATAGGTGACTGTTTCATTCACTAGTTCTGTGTATTTTTGGCCCAGTATAAAGGGGAGTAAACTAATTGAAGTAAATAAATTTTTTTTCAACTTTATTTTTTTGTTTTGCTATAACCTGCCTGTGCGTCTTTGTGGACATGGGAGATTTGTGTTTTTTTTTAAATTTGTGGGATGTGGATGTCACTGGCTGGTCAACATTTATTGCCCCATCCGTAGTTGCCCTTGAGAAGGTGGTGGTAAGCTGCCTTCTTGAACAGCTGCAGTCCACCTGCTGTAGTTGACCCATGATGCCATTAGGGAGGGAATTGCAGGATTCTAACCCAGTGACGGTAAAGGAACGGCAATATGTTTCCAAGTCAGGATGGTGAGTGGCTTGGAGGAAAACTTGAAGGTGGTGGTGTTCCCATTTATCTGCAGTCCTTGTCGTTCCAGATGGGAACGGTTATGGGTTTGGAAAGTGCTGTCTGAGGGTCTTTGGTGAATTTCTGCATTGCATCTTGTAGATGGTACACACTGCTGCTTGCCACTTAGTATCGGTGATGGAGAGAGTGGACAAGTTTTGTTATTGGGGGGGAATGGCTGAACCCTTCTGACAGTTAAACCAAAATACAAGCCACAGTCTAATTTCCCCTCCAATAATTACCCTGAAACACCCAAAGAAGCTCACCTTTCCCCTCGTAATCTGTAAAGAATGGCTACAAGAAAGGCAGACAATCCCTGATGTCCACTTTATAAATAACAAGAAACAATTTATTCATTTAAGCCTAACAATGGACAAATTAACAGAATTACAAACAACTGACAATTCCTCCTCGACTACTAACTGCACCCTAACTGGTCTAAATTCAACCTGAATACTGTTCAAATAAATGCAAGTCCCACCTGTATGAACCCAATTAATAAGACAACAATAAATTAAAACTTAGTCTGTGTGAACTTGGAGAGTGTCTTCTGTTGATCTCGTGTCACAAATGTCTTTCAGTTGCTGTCTCTGCTGTCTTGGATTTTTTTTTCTTTAATTTCTTCAGTGAGGACTTTGAGCTAAAATGCTGTGGTACATTTTTGGAGAGCTTAAACTTGGTTTTCACAAAAAATTATGTCTCAAATGACGGACTTGCTTTTGCTCCAGATGGCGGTTTTCTCCCCAACCGATTTTCCAAATGCCACCCCCTCATACCCATAATGACACAAGTGTATTTAAGTCGGACTGGTTCAATGTTCTCAACGCCATCAGTGTTTTTTTTAATTCAATTGGCTTTCTGTATCAAAGTGCTTGGTTTAAATTAATTGGCCAAATTCAAACTTCCTGTTTTGGTTTTTAAAAAAAAGTGCTGCTTGGCCTTTCAATATAAATGTTTCAATTGCTAGGCACTTTCTGAACTGCACCCTCCAGCTGCTGCTGCCAGACATTCGAATGGCGGAGTGGAATCGATGGGCCGAATGACCTTACTTCCGCTCCTATGTCTTATCGTCTAAAACAACTCGTAAACAGAAAAAACACAGTCTCGTAAAGCGATAACGCACTGCTTTTCCCCACTATCATTTTTACCAACAAATTCCAACTTCGAGCCTTCCAGTTCGTGAATACAGAACCCAACTTGTAACATTTGTGGGTGTAGTGCCAATCAAACGGACTGCTATCTCCTGGATGGCATCAAGCTTGTTGAGTGTTACTGGGGCTGTACTCCATTTAGGTAAGTGAGGAGTATCCCACCACACCCCTGACTTGGTCTCGCAGATGGTGGATGGGGTTAAGGAGACAGAAGATGAGGCACTCACGGCACTATTCCTAGCTTCTGGCCTGCGCTTGTAGCCACTGTTATTATATGGTGAGTTCGGTTGAGTTTCCGGTCAATGATAACCTCAAGAATATTGATAGAGGGGGGATTCAGTGGTAACACTGTTCGATGTCAAGGGACAGTGGTTAGATTGACCGTCACAAATGAGAGACATAGCCTGGCGTTTATTTCACTTGCCACTTGTCAGCCCAAGCCTGGGTATTGTCCAGATCTTGTTGTATTTGAACATGGACTGCTTCTGTATCTGAGGAGTCTTGAATGGTGCTGAATATTAAGCAATCATCAGCGAACATCCCCATTTCTGACCATAGGATGGAGGGAAGGCCGTTGATAAAGCAGCTAAAGATGGTTGGGCCTAGGAAACTACCCTGAGGAGCTCCTGCAGAGATGTCCTGGAGCTGAGATGACTGACCTCCAACAACTAACGACCATCTTCCCCTGTGTCAGGTATGACTTGAACCACCACAGAGGTTTCCCCCCCATACCCGTTGATTCCAGTTTTGCAAGGGCTCCTTGATGCCACGCTCAGTGGAATGCAACCTTGATGTCAAGGGCTGTCACTCTCTCCTCACCTCTGGACTTCAGCGTTTTTGTCCATGTTTGAACCAAGGCTGTAATGAGGTCAGGGGCTGAGCGGTCCTGGCTGAACCAAACTGGGCATCGCTGAGCAGATAGAGTAGACTGATGGGTTGGTAATTGTTCGGGTTGGATTTGTCCTGCTTTTTACGTACAGGGCTTAGTGGGCAATGTTCGACCATTGTCAGGTAGATACCAGTGTTGTAACTGCTGGAACAGCTTGGCTAGGGGAGCAGCAAGTTCTGGTGCACAAGTCTTCAGTACTATTGCTGGAATTTTGTCAGTCCCTGTAGCCTTGGCAGTATCCAATGTCTCCAACCGTTTCTTGATATTATGTGGAGTGAATCGAATTGACTGAAGACTAGTATCTGTGATTCTGGGGACCACTGGAGGAAGTAGAAGAAGCCACGCAGCTCTGACTGAAGATTGATGCAAATGCTTCAGCCTTATCTTTTGCGCAGATGTGCAGGGCTCTTCCATCAGAGAGGATGGGGATATTGATTGGACCTCCTCCAGAGAGTTGTTTAATTGTCCACCATCATTCACGACTGGATGAGGCAGGACTGCTGAGCTTAGATCTGCTGTGTTGGTTGTAGAATTGCTTAGCTCTCTCTATTATTTGCTGCTTATGCTGCTTGGCATGCAAGTAGTCCTGTTAGTGGCTTCACCAGGTTGACACTTCATCTTCAGATATACCTGTGCTGCTCTAGGTATGCCCTCCTTTTATTATCCATTAAACTAGGGTTAATTTCCTGGCTTGATGATAGTGATTGAGTGGGGGACATGCGGGCCATGAGGTTACAGATTGTGCTGGAGTATAATTCTGCTGCTGTTGACGGTCCACAGTGTACCAAGGATGCCCAGTCGTGAGTTCCTAGATCTGTTCACAAAGTCTATTCCATTTACCATGGTGATAAATGACACGATGGAGGTCATTTTTGATGTGAAGGTGAGATTTTGTCTCCACAAGGACTGTGCGGTGGTCATTCTTACTGATGTTATGGACAGATGTACCTGCACATGATGGATTACTAAGAATGAAGTCAAGTCTGCTTTTTCCCTCTTGTTGGTTCCCTCACCACCTGCCGCAGACCCAAACTAGCAGCTATATCCTTCAGATCCCAACCAGCTCGATCAGTAAGACTGCTGCTGAGCCACTGTTGGTGGCTGGATGTAGGAATACCTCATCCAAAGTACATTTTGTCTCCTTTCCATTCTTGGTGCTTCCTTTATACTTTCATTGTATCTGGGCTTTGCTGGTACGACCAGCATTTGATCCCAACCCTAAATTGCCCTTGTGGTAGATAAGAGTCAAGTAAATGGAGAATATTTGCAGACCTGTGAGTAAAAAGCCAAGAAGGGGCACTAATTAACTTGTTCTTTCTGAGAACTAGCACAATTGCAGTGGTCCATTGGTGGTCATCTCTGAAAATATCACGGAAAATCAGTAGGTGTTTTACAGTGTCTGTGTCTAAGCTATGCAAGTGAAGTTAATGAGCAGTCAACCAAGACCTGATCACATAAGCCATGGAGACTGAAATGAATAATCCTGTAACTGCATGTCTCTGGTTTTAAATATTTTGTTTTTTTTTTCTTGGGATATGGGTATCACTGGCAAGGCTAATGTTTATTATCTCTTCCTTTTTTGAGTCAACCCACACTGTTGTGGGTCTGGAGTCACGTGTCGGCCAGATCAGACAAGAATGGTAGCTTTCCTTCCCAAAAGGTCATCAATGAATCTGCTAGGTTTTCGTCAACAACTGATTAGATTCAGAGCCAGCAATATCGAAATAGTTTTGTATTCAAGACTTAATTTTCATTAACTGAATTTAAATTCAGAGACCCCTATTCAAAAAGGGGTGTGATCATAAGCTGATTAGCCTAATATCAAAGAACAAAGAAAATTACACCATGGGAACAGGCCCTTCAGCCCTCCAAGCCTGTGCCAATCCAGATCTTCTATCCAAACCTGTCGCCTATTTTCCAAGGACCTGTATCCCTCTGCTCCCTGCCCATTCATGTATCTGTGTAGATACATATTAAATTACACTAGCATGCCCACCTCTACCACCTCCGCTGGCAACGCGTTCCAGGCACCCACCACCCTCTTGTAAAGAACTTTCCATGTGTATCTCCCTTAAACTTTTCCCCTGTCACCTTGAAATCGCCACCCCTTGTAATTGAGCCCCCACTCTGGGTGGGGGACAGCTTCTTGCTATCCACCTGTCTATACCCCTCATGATTTTGTAGACCTCAATCAGGTCCCTCCTCAACCTCTGTCTTTCTAATGAAAATAATCCTAATCTCTTCACCCTTTCTTCATAGCTAGCACCCTCCATACCAGGCAACATCCTGGTGAACCTCCTCTGCACCCTCTCCAAAGCATCCACATCCCTTTGGTAATGTGGTGACCAGAACCGTACATAGTATTCCAAATGTGGTCGAACTAAAGTCCTATACAACTGTAACATGACCTGCCAACTCTTGTACTCAATACCCCGTCTGTTGAATGAAAACATGCCGTATGCCTTCCTGACCACACTGTTGACCTGCGTTGCCACCTTCAGGGTAGAATGGACCTGAACGCCCAGATGTCTCTCTCTACATCAGATTTCCCCAGGGCTTTCCATTTACTGTATAGTTTGCTCTTGAACTGAATCTTCCAGAATGCATCACCTTGCATTTACCTGGATTGAACTCCATCTGCCGTTTCTCCGCGCACCTCTCTAATCTATCTATATTCTGCGTTCTCTGACAGTCTCCTTCACTATCTGCTACTCCACCAATCTTGTCACCTGCAAACTGGCTAATCAGACCATCTGTACCTTCCTCCAGATCATTTATGTATATCACAAACAACAGGGGTCCCAACACGGATCCCTGTGGAGCACCACTGGTCACAGTCCTCCATTTTGAGAAACTCCCTGCCCCTCCAACTCTGTCTCCTGTTGTCCAGCAAGTTCTCTATCCATCTAGCTAGTACAGCCTGGACCCCATGCGACTTCACTTTCTCCATCAGCCTCCCATATCGTAGGTGACATGTTGGAGCTAATTGTTAAGAATTGTTGATAGAAGTGCATTTGGAAAATGCAAATCCTAATTGTAATCTAATCAAGCAGAGTCAGCGCAGCCTCATGAAAGGGAAATGTATCTAACTATTTTGTTAACGTCTCAACAAGAATGGATAGAGGGGAGCTAGCAGATGTGTTGCATTTGGACTTGCTGAAGGCAAGTTACCTCTCAAAAGGCTAAGTCATAAGAAAGAAATCACGGAGTTCAAGGTTGTATATTGGTATGGATAGAGAATTGGGTGATGGGCAAGAAATAGCGAGTAGGAGTAAGGAGTAACAGTGTGGAGCTGGAGGAACTCAGCAGGCCAGGCAGCATCAGAGCAGGGAAGTCAATGTTTTGGGCTGAAACACTTTGTCAGGACTGGGGAGGGGGAGGTGGAGGGTAGCTCAGAAACAAATGGAGGCGGTGCAGCTGGGAGAAGGGTAGGTGAGATGGAGATAGGTGGATGCTGGTAGGCTGTTATTGTGGTTCATCACTGGGAACGTTGGAGCGGATAGGTGAGTGAGAAGATGGACCGGTTGTGAGGAGAGAGATTTTAAAGTCGGTGAAGTCAATATTCAGGCCATTGGGCTATAAGCTCCCAAGGTGAAATGAGGTGGTGTTCCTCCCGTTTACATTTGGCCTCAGTCTTACAGTGCAGGAGCCCAAGGATGGACATGTCACCAGCCGAGTGGGGGGGCGGGGGGGGAGGAGATAAAGTGGATGGCAACTGGAAAGTCATGTTGGTTGGTGCGTGCAAATCAGTTGCCAAGACTGCATTTGCTCTCTCCAGTGTAGAGGAGACGACATTAGGAGCAACAGACATATAGATCAGGTTAGATGAAGTGCAGGTGAATCTTTGCTGGATTTGGAAAGATTTTTTGGGACCGTGGACAGATGTGATGGGGAGGTGCAGAGGCAGGTGTAGCAGCACCTGCAATTGCAGGGAAAAGTACAGGCTTTGGTGGAGGGGTCGGTGGTGAGTGTGGAGTTGACAAGGGATTCAGAGAGTGAATGGTCCCTGAGGAAAGCAGGCAGGGGTGGGGAGGGAAATTTTTTTTGGTGGTGGGGTCTGATTGTAGGTGGCAGAAATGTTGGGGGATGATGTGTTGTATTTGGAGGTTGTTGGGGTGGTATGTGAGGACCAAGGGGACTCTATCCTTTATTGTTGTTGGGGGGAGAGGGTTTGAGGGCAGAAGCATCGGAATTGGGGGAGATGTGGTTGAGGGAATCCTTAATAACAGAGGAGGAGAAACTAAGTCATTAAAATAGGAGGATTTCTGGGACATCCGAGAGTAGAATGCCTCATCTTTGCAGCTGATGTGGTGGAGGCAGAGGAATTGTGACTATGTGATTAGAATTTTTGTAGGATGGTTGGTGAGAGTAGGTGTAATCAAGATAATTGTGGGAGTCAGTGTGTTTGAAATGGTTGTTAGTGATGAGTTGCTTACGAGATGTAGAGATAGGGGTCCAGGAAGGGGAGGTGGTGTCAGAAATGGTCCATGTGAATTTCAAGGTGCGGTGGAAAGCGTTCAAGTTGATGAACTGTTTGAATCCCTTGCAGGGACATGAGGCAGCACCAGTACAGTCATCAATGTAGCGGAGAAAGAGGCGAGGGATGGTGCAAGTGTAGTTGAAGAGGGACTGTTCCGTGAATCCTACAAAGAGACAGGCATCGTTTGGGCCCATGTGAGTGCCCATAACCACCTTCCTTGTTTTGATTTGTAGGAAGTGGGAGGAATCAAAGGAAAAGTGAAAGGTTTGGAACAGTTCTGCTAAGAGAATGAGTGTCAGTGGAGGGGGACTGGATGGGCCTACAGGACAGGAGGAAGCTGAGGATTTTTAGGCCATCCTTGTGGTGGATACAGATGTACAGGGACGTAACATCCATGGTGAAGATGAGGTGTTGGGGGCTGGAGAGTTGAAAGTTTTGGAAATGCTGGAGGGTGTGGGTTGTGTCCTGAATGTAGCTGGGCAGTTGCTGGACCAAGTGGAAAGAACAGTTCAGGTAGAAGGAGATAAGCTCAGTGGGGCAAGAGCAGGCAGAGACAATGGGTCGATCAGGGCAGTTGGGTTTTTGGATCTTGGGTAGGAGATAGAAGCGGACAGTGTGGGGTTGGAGGCTGTGGAACGGAAGATCTCCTGAGGTGATCAGGTTGTTAATGGTCTGGGTGATGGCTTGGTGATCAGAGGTGGGGTCATGATCATGGCTGGTAGGAGATGTCAGAGAGTTGGTGTCTGGCCTCAGCATTTTGGAGGTCAGTTGTTTTTCAGTTTGGCAACCTGTAACCGGTGAGGTTCCACAGGGTTCAGTGCGAGGACCACAACCGTACACAACAGTATATATTAATGACTTGGAAGAAGAAATTGAATGTACTGCCACCAGATTTGCAGATGACACAAAAATAAGTGGAAAAGCAGGATGCAGACAGTTTGAGAGATATTGATAGGTTAAATAAGTGGGTAAAATGTTGGCAAATGGATTATAATCTGAGGAAATGTGAAGTTGTTCATTTCGGAAGGGAGAATGAAAAAACAGGTTATTGTTTAAATGGAGAAAAACTGCAGAAAGCTGTTCCAGAAGACAGACTTGGGGGAACTTGTGCACAAAACACAAACTTAGCACATAGATGCAGCAGGTAATGAGAAAGGCTAGTAGAATGTTAGCCCTTCATTCAAGTGGCTTAGAGTATAACATTAGGGAAATCTTACTGCAACTGTACAAGGTGCTTGTGAGACACATCAGATGTACTGACAGGAATGTGTGTGCCCTTATTTAAGGAAAGCTATGATTGAGTGGAGGCAGTTCAGAGAAGGACTACTGGGCTGATCTCTGGTGTGGAGGGATTATCTCATGAGCAAAAGTTAAACAGGTTGGGACCCATTCAAATTTAGAATGGGGGTGTTCTCAATGAAATATACATGGATCCTTAAGCTTGACAGGATCAATATTGAGAGGACATTTCCCCTTGGGCAGGTCTAGGACGATGGGGCATAGTCTCAAAATTGAGACCGAGAAGTGGAATTTCTTCTTGCAGACGGTCAGAAGTCCTTGGAGCTCCCTGCCACAAAGAGCTCTGGGGGTAGAGCTGTTGTGTGTATTAAGGCAGAAAGATTCTTAATCAGTTGGGGAATCGAGTTCTGGGGGAAGCATAGTAAAGTAGACGTGAGAAACGTTGGACCAACCATGATCCTATTGAATGACAGAGCATGCTCGCGGGGCTGAATAGCCGCCTCCTGTTCCAGCTACTTATGGTCTTAGTTAGCTGCCGTGGTGGATTTTCTGCACAACATTAGCCTGGGCTTCTGGATTTACATGTCCAATCATACTATACCACCATTTCCTTAATGGCTAAATTAATAGTCCAACATAGAGGAATTCTCTCCACTTTCCTCATGAATACTATATGGATATGTATAAACCTTTTTAAATGGTTAGCTATAAGCACAGAAGCTCTTCTTTAAAAAAGATTTATGAACGATTCCTCCTAAGTCTCATACCATTTGAATTCAAGTGATATTACGTAAGCCTGGTTTGGCTCAGTTGATGTCTCTGGAATACGTTCCAGGAGGACAATGTGGGCAAGGGAATGCACATAAATAGTCATTTTCTGAGAAATGTGAAGGAACAGAAAGGCCTTGGATTGGATTTATAAACAAAAAGATGGCAAGTTAGAGGCTTAACATTCAAAAAGGTGTACTGGGTACTTTTCCTTCTCTGTCTGAAGCAGAGACTGTGGGTTGTGCACAGATAGGCTACTGCATATGTCGCTTGTCATAGCTTTACAGGAACGTTGTGATTGCCCCAGAAAAGGTACAGGAAGTTCTACAATGCGTATTTTGTTAACGCAAGTTGGCTGTGACACGATTCATGAATAGTGGATGTTGTCTGGATAAAGCGAACTTTCTGCTGTACAGGAGTAGCAATTTTTTGTAGCAATTTCCCTTTAATGTGATTTTCTCTAGCACGAGGTCATGCAAGAATGTAACTATTGCATTATAGGAGAACTCCCTGTACAGAAGAAATTTGAGAAATTTACCATAGTTGGAGAATTTTAGCTGTTAGGACAGATTGGTTAGGCTACATATACTTGTATGGGTCTATTTCCATTAGTAGGGAGTGAGTGACCAGAGGCTGTAGATTTAAAACATCTATTGGGTGAATTAAAGAGAAGTTGAGTCGTTCTTGTTTCACCTGCGTTGAGGTTCTGGAACTTTCTAGTTGAAATGGTAGATGTAGAAACCATCAGCATTTTAAGAAAAAGGTAATGCATATGCTTTTGAGGTGTTGGCCCAGAGCAGGAACTGTAAAGTGGGATGAGGGTTGGGTAGCTGTTTAGGAATCCAATGGGCCAGTTGGCTACCTTCTGTGTCATTACTGTGTGTTGCCCACAGTCTAGGCTGACATTTCAGTAAAGAAGTGCTAAAAGAAAGACTTGTATTTATCCAGCTTGTTTCAAACGGAGTGAAGTTCCAAAATCTTTGCTGTCAATTAAACTCATCTGAAGTGTAGCCAGTATTTTGTAAATGCAGTAGTTAATTTGCTCGCAGTAAATTCTTAAAACTTGGAATTTATATGTTGACCAGATAATGTCTCTGCTATTGGTTGAAAAATAAATATTGGTCAGCACACCTCTTGCAAATACCACAGGACCCCTTACACCAACCCGAGAGAGCAGGATCTTGATTTAAAATTTCCCCCCAAGAGTGTAGCATTCCTTTCTTGCATTAAACATCAACCTAAATGCTTTTATTCCAGCCTCGAGTAGCTGGTGGTTCAGGGCACTGCTTTCTGACTGATAAGTAAGTGTGCTATGTTTTTGAGATACAGCCTCCGCATGCAGCAACATTAATGGGACCAAAGTTTGATTCCTTAATTGCAACAATCTGTTCCCCTGGGACTAAGGAACCCATGACACAGGATTTTCAGTGTTCTGTGTAGTGTTCAAAGGCATTTTACAATTTTTAGATCACTACCTTTATGGATTACACATGACAGTCTGGCTCAATAGAAGAGTTAAGGCTTGAGCAGATTGTTGGATGACACAGCATACTTGGGGGACAAATGGCCCACTCCTGGATTTATTTCTTATGTTAGTCCAGAAAGTAATCACTACCCTGCTGTGTCTGTAAAATATTACCTGGTACCCACAGTTAAATGTTTTAAATGTTCTGAGGCAGGATCACCAGACCCAAAACGTTAACTCTGTTTTCTCCTTCACAGATGCTGCCAGACCTGCTGAGCTTTTTCAGCAACTTGGTTTTTGTTCCTAATGTACAGCATCCGCAGCTCTTTTAGTTTTTAAATGTTTCACCTCCCCCACCTATTGTTGAAAGATTTTATTCTTTTTCCAGTGAAGTTGATAAAGTCCTGGCTGGCCTGGAAATATTATCCAAAATATTTGACCAACAAAGTTCTCCATTGCTGACACGGCTTATCCAGCAGGTATTGCTGTTTTCTATCTTAAGATATGACTTCTTTGCTTGTTAAACTTATGATTTTTGTTGTGTTTAGTGAGATCAGCATGAGTGAACTTTTTCACAAGAGTAAGGAAAAGGTGTAGGCCATTCAGCCCTGCTGTACTGTATTCTATAAGATTATGGCTGACTGTTTTTTGGTCTCTGTTTTACTCTGCTGTATGTCTTTGTCCATCCCATACCTCTCAACTCCCCTTATTAAGCAAAAGTCTTAAATTCTGTATAGGCTGAAACAGTTGTAACAATCTTCAGCCAGAAGTGCCAATTGGAAAACCCATCTTGGCCGCCTCTAGAGGCCCCACAGCATCACAGACAGCAGTCTTCCACCAATTCAATTTATGCCATGTGGTATCAAGAAACAGTTGGAGGAATTGATTACTGCAAAGACCATAGGCCCTGTCAATAAAAAACTTGTGCTCCAGAACCTGCCATCCCCCTAGCCAAGTTCTCCCAGTACGGCAACAACACTGGCATTTATCCAACAATGTGGAAAATTGCCCAAGTATGTCCTGTGTGCACACAAAGCAGGACAAATCTAACCCAACTAATTACTGCCACATCAGTCTGTCGTCACTTATCAGTAAAGTGATCCAAGGTGTCATCGACAGTGCTGCCCTCTGCTATGGATGTCATTACAGCCTTGGTTCAAACACAGACAAAAGAGCTGAATTCCAGAGGCGAAGTGTAAGTGACAGCCGTTGGCGTCAAGGTCATATTTGACCCAATGGCAACAAGAAGCTTTGCAACACTGGAATCAAGGGATACAGAGGGCAACTGTTCTGATGGTCGGAGACATACCTGACATATAGCAGGATGGTTGTGGCTGTTGGAGGTCGGTCATCTCAACTACAGGGCATATCAGCAGGAGTTCCTGAGGGACTCTGGTTCAATTCCAGCCTTAGGTGACTGTCTGTATGGAATTTACATGTTCATCCCCATGTCTTTTTCCATCGGGTACTCCAGTTTCCTCCCGTAGTCCAAATATGTGCAGACTAAGTGGATTCACCAGGCTAAATTGTCCATAGTGTCCAAGGAATCATGGACTAGGAGAATTAACCATGGGAAATGTCGGACTATGGGGATGTGTGGAAGGGTAGGTCTGGGAGGGGTGTTGTTTGGAGTGGTCAGTGCAGACTCAATGGGCGAATTTGCCTTTGTCCACAATGTAGCGATTCTATGATTCTACTCTGACCACCGCCCCTAAACATTCAATGGTGTTGCCATCACTGAAATCTCCATGACCAACATCCTGGAGGCAGGTTACCATTAACTAGGTTTAACGGTATGTTTAACGTATGATGAACGGCTAAGGATCCTGGGACTGTACTCATTAGAGTTTAGAAGGTTGAGGGGAGACCTAACAAACTTACAAGATAATGTATGGTTTAGAAGGGGTGGACGCTAGGAAGTTGTTTCCGTTAGGCGTGGAGACTAGGACCCGTGGGCACAGCCTTAAAATTAGAGGGGTTAAATTTAAAACTGAAATGAGATGACATTTCTTCAGCCAGAGTGTGGTGGGCTTGTGGAATTCATTGCCGTAGAGTGCAGCGGATGCCGGGACGTTGGATGCCTTCAAGGCCGAGATTGACAAATTCTTGATCTCAAAAGGAATCGAGGGCTACGCGGAGAGTGCAGGGAAGTGGAGTTGAAATATCCATCAGCCATCATTTAAATGGCGGAGTGTACCTGATGGGCCGAATGGCCTTACTTCCACTCCTATGTCTTTTGGTCTAACTAGAAACACAACTGGACTCGCCACATAAGCACTGGCTACAAGACCAGTTCAGAGGCTAGGAATATGGTAGCGACGACTTCACTTCCTGACTCCTTTCAGTCTCTCTGCCTCCTTCAAGGCACAAGCAGGACCGTGATGGAATGCTTCTCACTTGACTGGATGAGTGCAGTCCCAACAAAATTCAAGGAGCTTGATACCATCTGGGACAAAACAGCCCACTTGATTGCTGGTGGAAAGAGTGGATGTGGTGCCAATGCTCAGTAGCAGCAGCATGCACTATCTACAAATGCACTGCAGAAATTCACCGAAGCTCCTTAGACAGCATCTTCCTGACCTATAACAGCTTCTGCCTAGAAGGACAAGGGCAGGAGATACTTGGGAAATCCACCCCCTGCAAGTTCCCCTCCAAGTCACTCACATTTCCAAATTGGGATGGTATCATGGTTCCTTCAGTGTCATTGGATCAGAATCCTAGAATTCCCTTCCTAAGGACATGGACTGCAGTGAAATAACTGATGCATGTTGAAAAGGTCTGGCAATTATGGGTGATTTTAATCTATATTTTATTTGGTCAAACCCAGTCAGTCAAGGCACTCTCTTGAGGAGGAGTTCATAGAATGCATTCATGATCATTTCTTCAAACAGTGTGTAATGGAACGGATGAGGGAGCAACTTGTCCTAGAACATGGTCTTGTGTAATGAGACAGGAGTAATTGATGATCTCACAGTTAGGAATCCTCTCGGATCAGACAATCACACTATGTTTGAATTTAAAATACAAATGGAGGCTGTGAAGGTAAAATCCAATACTAGTATCTTATGTTTAAAGGAGACGACAGTGGGATGAGGGAGGAGTTTACGATAGACTGGGAGCAAAGACTATATGCTGGGACGACTGAGGAACATTGAAGGGACTTTCAAAATGATTTTTCACAGTGCTCAGCAAAAGTATGTACCAGCGAGCAGGAAGGACTGTTGAAAAAGTGAAAATCAGCCATGGATAACTAAGGAAATAAAGGAGGGTATCGAATTGAAAGGAAATGCATACAAAGTGGCAAATATTAGTGGGAAGCTAGGATCTTTTAAATGTCAACAGAAAGCCATGGAATAAAGCTATGAAGAAAAGTAAGATGGATTATGAGAGTAAACTAGCTCAGAATGTAAAAACAGATAGCAAAAGTTTCTATAAATATATAAAACGAAAGAGTTGCTAAGGTAAACATTGGTCTCTTAGAGGATGAGAAGGGGGATTTAATAATGAGGAAATTGCTGAGATGTTAGAACAGGTATTTTGTGTCGGCCTTTGCAGTGGAAGACACAAACACCATGCAAATAATTGATGACAAGGGGTCTGTGGCATGCGAGGACCTGGAATCTATCATTATTACTAAAGAGATAGTGTTGGGCAAGCTAATGGGGCTAAAGGTAGACAGGTATTCTGGAATGTATCCCTGGGTATGAAAGGAGATGGCGGAGGAAATAGCAGGTGCACTCAATAATTCACCAAATTTGTTGGACCAGCAGGTTGGAAAACAGTAAAATGTGATGCCACGGTTTAAAGAAGGAGATAGACAGTAAAAGGGGGTAAACCTGTTAGCTTAACTTCTGTAGTTAGGAAAATACCTGAATTCTATATCAAGGCAGAAATAGCAAGACTTGGATAGATATTGTCTCATCTGGCAGACATAGCATGGGTTCATGAAAGGCAGATTGTGTTGAACTAACTTTCTGGAAATTTTTGAGGATATTAAGAGCGCAGTGCACAGTCCAGCAGTTTTGGATGTGATGTATCTGGATCTCCAGAAGGCAATTGTCGGTACTGCAAAAAGGCTGCTACTTAAGAAAAAGATGTATGGTGTCACGATAACATATTAGCATGGGTAGAAGATTGGCCGACTAACAGAAAGTAAAGCATGGGGACAAATAGGTGTTTTTCTGGTTTGTAATCATCGGCTAGTGGTGTCCCTTAGGGGTGTGTCCTCAGTGTTAGGACCACAGTTGTTTGCAGATGACAATAAAATGTGTAGTAGAGCAAAGTATGCAGAAGACACAAGGTCTGCAAAAGGGTATAGATAGGTTAAGTGAATGGGTAGAGTTCTGGCAGATGGAGTACAATGTAGGTAAATGTGAAGTCATCCATTTTGATAGGAAAAACAGCAAGATGGACTATTATTTAAAAGGTGAAAAATTGCAGAGGTGTCCTTGTGCATGAATCACAAGAAGTTGGCTTGCAGGTGCAGCAGGTAACTAAAAAGCCAAATAGAATATTGTCCTTCATTGCTAGAGAGATGGAGTTTAAAAACAGGGAGGCTATGCTGCAGCTGTATAGGGTGCTGGTGAGGCCACCCCTGGAGTACTGCATAGTTTTGGTCTCCTTACTTGAGAAGGGATGGACTGGCACTTGAGGGGGTTCACCTAGGTTGGTTCCGAAATTGAGAAGGCTAACTTGTGAAGAGAGTTTGAGCAGACTGGGATTCATTGGTATTTAGAAGAAAGACAGGGGGGTCTTGTAGAAAGTGTCAGTCAGGAGTTTTAAAATCTAGTTGTGAACCTCTCTGTCCTAAAGGCAATAGGTAAGATGAAAGCATGGAGGTGGTTTCCACTTGTGCATGAAACTAGAGCTAGGGGTCGGAGCAGGTTGAGGTTTGAGTTGAAGAGGAACTTCTTCATCCAAAGGGTTGTGAATCTGTGGAATTCCCTGCCCAGTGAAGTAGTTGAGGCTACCTCATTGAATGTTTTTAAGGCAAAGATGCATAGATTTTTGAACAGTAAAGGCATTAAAGGTTAGGGTGAGCGGGCGGGTAAATGGAGCTGAGTCTACAAAAACATCAGCCATGATCTTATTGAATAGTGGAGCAGGCTCAATGGACCAGAAGGCCGCCTCCTACTATTTCTTAGTCGTTCTCTTTTTATGGTTCAAGAAACCAGCTCAACCCCACCCTCCCTAGGGTAATTAGGGACAGGCAATAAATTGATTCTGTGAAATGCCACTGATGCCCGTGTCCCTCATATGAATTAGAAAAACTTGTCCTGCTGTCTGTAAGATGGAATTCTATAGACACGTGGGTCTCAGATGAAAATCTTCCTCCTCAGCTTTAAGTAGGAATCTGTCTGTTTCTTCAGAAGGAAATAAGAAACATCGGAGCCAGGGCCAACCGTGCAGCCCACTGACTGTTTCAGTGCATTTATTATTATCGTGGGTGATCTTTGCCCTCAACTCCACTTTTCCAACACTCCCCATGTTCTTTATTGCCTTGAGAGACAAACAATTTGTCTGTATAACTGTCCTCTTCTAATGTTAGATTGAATCCCAACTTTTTGTTACTCCCTTGGTTAGGCTTTGTGCTGATCAAAGTGGCACGTGTTTTTTTTGCAGGCTAGCAGTCAGGGTGGCGATCAGGAGTTGGAAAATCTAGTTGTGAAGCTCTCTGTGCTGAAGGACCTCCTGTCATCAATGGAGCGCAAGGTGAGTGGCTATTATTCTTGTGTATATAATGAATGGCTTCTATTAGTACAACCCAGAAGGTTTGCAGTTAGTGCCTCTTATGGTTTGTTTTTAAAACAAACTCACGCAGTCTTTTTACACAATGGCGTCCCCAAATAACTTGCTCATGTTGCTTTAACATTTAACATTCTGGCTGCGTATGATGATTACATTCTCAGTTGTATTATCTTATTCATCAGCACAAATATAGTTTTTAAGAGGTTTTAATCTTTCACAGAGGAAGCTTTTTTAAAAAAACACACCCTTCCTGTGTGAGGCTCAACTGATGAATGAGAAAGATAGTCCATGAGCTTGCCCATCTGAAGAGGATGAGAAGTATTGATCAGCCTAAGTGCCTAGTTTTCCTCATTGTCATTGATAATCTAAACCCTGTTTCTACATCTTTTATAGCCACATTGGAGCTAGGACTATCTGCTAATGCTGACAGAACTCTGGCCCAAATGGCCACCACCTGTGCTGTAAAACTGTGACTGTAAATAGTAAAGCAGTTAGCAAAGGAAGAGTGACGCTGATTGGGCACTTAAACAGCAATGCTAAAAAGATTTTGAATGCAGTAGACATGGTTGAGTGACCAAAAAAAAACCTTTCCATCTGTTTTCACTTAAGCACAATGTCATAGTTGCCCTGAAATTGGAAATACTGAAAAACTGAACAGAGAAAGGATTGATTGACTGACTAATAGAAGATAAAGGGATTGCTGTCTAACCAACTGGCTCAGGGATCAGTGCAGAGGCCACAATTATTCACTGTATATATTAATGACTCTGATCACATCTGATCAGGGGCATGAATGTTCTACTGCCAATTTTGCAGGCAATGCAAAAATAAGTGAAGAAGACAAGTGGTGAGAGTGCAGTCTGCAGAGAGATGTAGACTGGTTAATTGAGTGTGTAAAATTTTGGCAGATGGAATATAATGTGGGGGAAAATTGAAGTTGTGTACTTTGGCAAGAAGAATTGTGGAGCTGAATGTTATTTAAAATAGAGAAAGACTGTAGAAAGTTACAGCACTGACAGATTTGGGAGTCCTCATCCATGCAACATTGAAAAAAGCTAGCATCCAAGTTCAATGGGTAATAGGGAAGGCAAATGAACTGATGACCTTTACTTCAAAGGGAATGGAGTGTAAAAATACACGCGGAAAGTTGTGAACAGTTTTGGGCCCCTTCTCTAAGGAAAGATCTACTGATATTGGAGCAAGTTTGCATGGTTGACCCTGGGTATGAAAGGATATTCTTATAAGGAATGTTTGAGTAAGTAGGGCTCGTACTCCTTGGAGTTTAGAAGACTGAAAGGAGATCTTATTGAAACAAAAGATTCATGGGGGACTCGACAAGGTTGTTGACAAGGGCATAATCTCAGTAGTTGTCACGTGTTTGAGACGGAGATGAGGGATTTCTTTTCTGAGGAGAGTGAATTTGCAGAATTCTTTACCACGTGACTCTTGGTGCTTGGTTGTTAAGTATATTCAAGGCTGGAATAGACAGGTTTTTAATCAGTAAGGCAATTGAGGGTTCTGGTGAAAAGGCAGGAAAGTGGGGTTGAGGATTATCGGATCAACCATGATTTCATTGAGTGGCGCAAAGGACTTGATGGGCCAAATGACCTACTTCTCTTCCAGAGTCTTATGGTGGAATGAATAGAACAGAAATCAGTAATTGGGTGATGCTTATAAGGTGGTGTGTGGGAAGATGGAGGTGTTGTAATGTTACTGGACCCAGTAGTCCAGATTGCCAGGTTCATGCTTGGGCTCAAATGTCTTTTAGGGAAGGAAATTTTCTATCCTGAAAAATAAACCGGAAGAACTGCGGATGCTGTAAATAAGGAATGAAAACTGATGTTGCTGGAAAACCTCAGCAGGGCTGGCAGTGAATGTGAAGAAAAAAATCAGAGGTAATGTTTTGGGTCCAGTAGCCCTTGCTCTGAGGAATGGCCACCAGATCAGAAGCATTAGCTCTGACTATTTTCTTCACCGATGCTGTCAGACCTGCAGAGCTTTTCCTGTCTTCTGCCTATCTTCTGTCCTTACCTGGTGTGGGACTGCAGACCCACAATGACCTGATTGATGCACAATTGCCCTCAGAAATGATCGGGCAAACCACTCTGTTCAAGGGCAGTTGGGGGTTGCGCAACAAATGCTGGCCTTGCCAGCGAAGCCTGTACCCCATAAGAGTAAACAAAACCACTAGAAGCTGACCCAGTCTAAATGCAGCCTTTGCTGTTGGGAAGAAAGGATAGAAATTGTGGAACTGCGAACATAGAATTTAATGTGGATAGTGAAAAGTAATTAACTTGGTAGTCAGAAATAAGAGGTATTTTGTGTTAGTAAAGTGAACAAGGGCAGGACTTTTACAGTTAATGGTAAGAGCCCTGCATAGTGTTATTGAACACAGATATCTGGGGCTTCAGGTCCATAGTACTTTGAGCAACAATATTTTAGTCCTCGTTATGTATCGTTTATTCTGCCTTGAATGTGGGCATCTCTGACTGGACCAGAATTTGTTGAGAAAATGGTGATCTGTATTCTTGAGCCATTACTGTGAATCTGGTGCCGTTGAATGGCTACTTCCGAATTCCTGTGAAGAAACTGGATTATTGTATCCAGTCAGGATGGTACCAAAGGACTGGGGGATTGTCAGTTAAATTTATTAGATTCCTACAGTGTGGAAACAGGCCCTTTGGCCCAACGAGTCCACACCGCCCCTTGGAGCATCCCACCTAGACCCATCCCCCTATAACCCACACACCCCTGAACACTACGGGCAATTTAGCATGGCCGATCCACCTAGCCTGCCCATCTTTGGACTGTGGGAGGAAACCGGAGCACCCGGAGGAAACCCATGCAGACACAGGGAGAATGTGCAAACTCTGCACAGACAGTTACCCGAGTCTGGATTCGAACCCGGGTCCTTGGCGCTGTGAGGCTGCAGTGCTAACCACTGAGCCACCGTGCTGCCCCTTTGTTCAGAAAAGGGGAAAGGGATAAACCTGACCACCTCAGACCAATAAACTTAACATTGTTGGGGAAATGTTTTAGAGCATCAACTTGGTTTTCCATATAGCCTTGGCATGCAGGAATTATGGGAAGGAAGAGGAAGTCAGACAGGCTTCAAGATCTTTGGAAGGATGAATAAAACCAGATGTAATTGTTGGAAGTTTCTCCTGTTGATTGCAGTGTGTTACTTAATTGTTGTTTATTTTAGATTTATTCCCACAAGACTGGCTATTATTACTGGAGTTGTCTCCTGCTAGGTAGTATTGAACCTGTAGTTAAATACATTGCTTTGTCAATTGGAAGGAATGTTAAGGCTGTTAGCCCAGGCAAAGGTGAGGATGTTAGGTTCCCCCATGAAAGAACATTAGTGAATTAATGACCTTAACAGCACTCAAACAATTTTATGGCATTTTTACTAATCCCTGCTTTGTTTTTCCAGGTTTTCTTTTTTAAAACTGAATTCCAGTTCTCAAAATTATTAGCATCTTTTGTCCCGGATTTTACTGCAACAATGAAATGGCTGTGTCTGCATAAAAGTTACAATTGGATAACTTTAGCACAAGCATGAAGGACCCTACGGTCACCTTTTGTGTTGCAAAGTTCTTTGATTAATCTGTAACAAGTAAGAATCATAGTTGGCAAAATAAGGGATTGGTAAAGAAAACCTGAGTGGATTTGTTAAAGCAAGTTGTGCTTGACCAACTTATGTTCTTTAATCATGTAATTGAATGAAAATGTTGATGAGGGTAATACAGCGAATGTTATCTGGACGTTCAGAAGGCATCTTCTAAATATTATTTAGGAGACTAATTAAAGCCCATGGCATGAAGTGCACAAGTAAATTTGGCTAAGGAAAAGAGAGCAGTAGTAAACAGCTTTTTATACTAGAGGAAAATGTACAGTGATATCTCCAGGGGTTAGTACTGAGAGCACTGCAATTTGTGTTGTATATTAAAAACCTGTACTTGAACAGATAGGAAATAATATTGAAAAATGCTGTGGAAAGCACTGTCATTTTTTAAAAAAAAATGATGATTACAGATTGTGGAAGGATATAGTCTGGTGAAATGGGTAAAAGTGCGAAAATAAAATTTAATGAGGAGTGTGAAAAATAATTAACTTGGGTAGTCAGATGAGGAGAGAGAAAAAGTGAATTACACACTTTTTAAGATGGTGTAGGATTAGTGGGTATGCAAACCTTTGAAAGTGGCTGGGCAAGTGAGAAGGGTGCTTTAAAAATGCGTTAAAAATCTTTTAGCTTTATAAATAGAAGCATAAAGTTTGAAAGCACCAAATTATGTTAAACCATAGTAAACCTCTTGTTAGGGTTGGGTAGTTGTGTTCTTTTTATACTTTCAGAAGAATATGTCTTAGTGTCCGCAGCGATGACCTACCTGCTGCTTGGATGCTGTTTGACCTGCTGTACTTTTCCAGAATCTGCCATTCTTATTGTCTCTAACCCACGGCGACCATGATCCCAAACTGAACCTGTCCCACCTGCCTGCATTTGGCCCATATCCCTCCAAACCTGTACTATTCATGTACTGATTCAAATGTCTCCAAATGTCTTCTAAATATTGCAACTGTACTTGCATCCATTTCTTCCTCTAGTAGTTCATACCACGTCCGAACCACTGTTTTAACAAAAAAGTTGCCCCTGTCCTTTTTATATTTTTTTTCTGTCTCCTTAAATATATGCCCCCTATCTTTGAACTCCCCCATCCTTTCACAACTTCCAAAACATTGCCTGTCAGTCCTTTCCGATCTTTTTAATTAATTCATTTGGATGTTAAATACTTTACAAATTAATTTCTTGACTGTACTGTTCAGCTGTAATAATATCTCATTTCATGAATTAAACCCTATAGCTAATCAAAAGAGTCGCTAAAGAAATACCCGTTTTTCGGTGATGTTGCGAAAATATGCAATATACTAGTCTTGTGTGTACTGACTTTATAATCTTCAGGCATTGAAAGCACTACAGGAGATGAGTTCCTGCCCCAGCTTCACATCGCAGTCTTCGATGTTCTCTCACACAGCACCTCGGAAGGCAAAGAGTATTCCTGTGCAAGCGTTTGAGGTAATGACCTGCCTTTACTTGGGAACAGATATGTGTCTCACCCTTGGGACAGTCACTGCTAATCCCTCATCCTGCATGCCCAGAAATATAATTGGGTCTGACGATAAATTTGAGGCATTTGTTTAATTTGGTTCTGCATCAGCTCGAGCATTGCGGCCAGTATTGGGCACTACACTTTTGAGAAAGATGTCAAAGCACTCTAGAATATGGAGATATGCTAGATTTGTTGTCCTTGACAGTACGTTGAAAGGAGCATGACCTCTGCCAGTCTTCTAATTCACTAGATTAAGTGACAAATTAAAGTTCTGCAGAAACTTGGAAATCTGGTAGAGAAAGCAATGCTGGCCAGGTCCAACAGCATCTGTTTGACAAATTTTCTTTTATAATTGGTAGCTTTGTGAATAGAATGAGAGATTTCCGTTACATCGCTAGTCCAGAGTTTTCATTAAGAACAGGCAGGGTAAAGGTGCATTTTAATCGAGATGCTTCAAATGATGACACCTTTGTATAGAGTGGATACTGGCTGGGAATTGATATGCCTGGGATATGGATTGACGGTAATTGGCAAAAGTATTTGAGGGACAGTAAAAATGTCTCTCTTGCACAAGGCAAGCAAACTGTGATCAGGATGTACTGACTGAACGGGCAGTGGAAGGCAGATACAATGGTAAGTTCCTTTTAAAAAAAACAGAAAGGTAAAGATTGGTATGATGAGGAAGGCCCAAAGAAATGATAGTATTTGAGGAGCTGATACAAACACAATGCTCTGAATATGACCTCCTTTGATGTAAAATGCTTTCAGAGGTGCGTTATGTTTGGTGACAAATGTGTCTCCAAATAGAGCTGGTTGTCATTCTGTACCTTCAGCTTTCATCTTCAAAATAGACCCTATGAAATTTACTACTACTTAAGCAGGCAGAAATTTTATCCAAGAATTGGCATCTCTGGCAATAGGGTGTATTCCTTCAGTATTTACACAGGGAGTGTAAACCCGAGTTACGTAGTCCAGTCTACAAAGTGGGATTTGAATCCATGACCATTTGGCTCATGTCACTCGCTGATGTAAAGCTGATAGGAAGAACTGCAAGGATCATCAATTATCATTGAAAGAATAATCTAAACACTTGTTCTGTTCTCTTCCTCAGGTGAAACTGGATGTGAACCTGACTGATCTAACAAAGATTGGTAAATCGCAGAAGTATTTACTTAGTGTGGATGTGGAGGGAGGAAAGCTAGTGGTACAGAAGAAATCCAAGGATCCACAGGAGGACTGGAATACGTTTACATATGATAAGAGTAAGGAGAAGTGCACTGTTGTGCTGGATGGTTTGGGCAGTGTTTGGGTCTAAGTCCGTCAACACAATTGTATTTCTGTAAGATTGCTGCAGCGAACAGTGTATTAAGTGTTTGTTGCGTGAAGTAACATCCCCATCTACTACTCCCAGGACAGGGACAGCACAGGTTTAGATGCAGAGTAAAACCATCTTCGCTTTCTGATGAGATAATGGGAACTGCAGATGCTGGAGAATCCGAGGTAACAGTGTAGAGTTAAATGAACACAGCAGGTCAATTAGCTCTGATCATCACTTTCTGATGGTTGGCTGAGCCCAGCTGATGGAATGCATCATTTTTCTGTTTAGGCTTAATTACAGAAAGAAATGTGTGTAGGATTTCAAAATTGTTTTGACATTAAATTGATCATGGCTACTGTACATTTTATTTATCGTTCACTTACCATGCATTTATCTAATAATCTCAATTCTAGCATCTCAAGCATCTGTGGTCTGTTTTGGAAGGAGGGGGAAAGAGAGGAGGAAAATGTTGCAAATTATCTCTCACTGTTTGAATCTGTGATGCCCCATTCAGTCCTGTTCAATAAGTCTAGTGTCTGCTTTCTGTGTTCTCCCTCCAGAGAAAATAGTTTGTTTTCTTCATTGTTAATACTCCTTAAGCTTTTGTTTGTGTTTTCTCCTCCAAGTCCAGTCTCCTGTGCTTTTGATGGAGGAATTTCAATTGCTGCCAGAGACACACTGGAATATTTTCATGTTTGTAGTCTGTAAATAGTAACAATTCTGAATGGCTTGAGGAGAGGAAAGTTGCATTTATATGGAAAGAAGTTTATACAGGTGGTGCAGTCTAAGTGAGTGAATTTTCATTGCAAAACTGCAACAAAAGTAGATGGGATAAAAGCTCATCTTGCACTAAACTTGTGTTGCAAAATGAGAGGTACTAATACGCTGTTGTATTACAGTCACTGCTGCTGTATGTTCTCGGGATGTGAGCAATGGTAGCCAGCCAGGCACTGTTTATTACTGAATTGTAATGTGTCCAGACACCATTAAGTGGGGGCTAGAATTACATAGGAGAGACTCTGTAGGTTATTAAAAGCTGCAAATCACAGCAGATCAGGCATCATCTATGAAGAGAAACATGAGTTAATATTTCAGTGATAATGGGAACTGCAGATGCTGGAGAATCCAAGATAACAAAGTGTGGAGCTGGATGAACACAGCAGGCCCAGCAGCATCTCAGGAGCACGGAGTTAATATTTCAGGTTGATGACTTACAAGATTCTAATGAGATGTTCGAATGAAAACGGAGAGATATGGACTTTACTTGTCCAGAGTGTTTGACTTACAACAGATCCCAACTACAGCTGTTATAATTATCTAGACATTAGTCAATTAACAGACACCTCCCGTTTCCCTTCTAATGTTAATTGCTCCAGCAGTGCCTAACCAAAGTATTGTGTGCAGTTCTGGTCGCCTCATTGTCGGAAAGATGTGATTGCACTGGAGGCAATGCAGAGGAGGTTCACTAGGATGCTGCTTGGGATGGAATGTTTCAGAAATGAGAGGCTTGATAAGCTCGTTGTTTTCTTAAGAGCAGAGAAGGCTAAGTGGCAACATGACTGAGGTGTGGCAGATTGAGAGGCATGGATGGGATGAATAGAAAGCACCTGTTGCCTTTAGTTAAGGGGCCATAATTTTAAAGTGAAAGTCAGGAAGTTTAGAGGGGATTTGAGGTAAAATGTTTTCACCCAGAGGGAGTGAAAATGTGCTGCGTGGGACAGTAGTTGAGGTGGCAAACGTCACCATCTTTAATTAGTATTTGGATGAGTACTTGAAGTGTCACAATTTTTGTTGCCAAGTGCTGGAAAGAGGGATTAGATTGAGTCTGCATCAACAAAAGCTACTCGATTCGCTGAAGGACCTTTTTTCTGTCCTGCATAATTCTATTTTTGTTACATTAACAACCGCTTATCAGATAGATCGTCGACTTGAAATGTTAACCCACTTTTTTTCCACTGATAAAGCATGAACTGCTGTGTTTTTCAGATTTCATTCTCTTTCCAGTATTTTCTACAGTATTTTCTTTTTAGGTAACAGCATTGCCAATTTGATTGCATTCAATGTCTGTCAGTGGCCCACTATCAGAATCATTACATCAACGCCCCACTCAGCCACCAAAGCAGAGGCTGTTTGTCATATTCTGCTTGAAATATCCTGACCACTTCTGTGCAAACAAGATGATGGATTAACTCATGTCTTTGTTACAGGTGCACGTTTTAAGGATTCCCAGGAAGAATAGCAGGGGACTATCAGTTCTGAAAACGAGTCATTTTTGGATTCAGCACTAACTCTGTTCCTCCCCCACCACTGCCAAACCTACTGCATTCTGCTAGCGCCTCCTACCTTTATCATAAGAGGCCATCATTTTGCATGAACAGCTTGCATTATCGTTGAACTGCAGTCAGCCTTGGGTTTGATCTCAGGATTTTAAATTTCAGCCCTCCTGGTTCCAACCTTTTGTACTTGGGCCCCAGAGGTTTGGACCTGGTCAAATGAGCATCAGTAAAACAAATACTTTAAAGGTCGTTAGTGAATTGTTGTTTTCTTTCCTCATCAGTTCGGCAGTTGATAAAATCGCAACGTGTCCACAGCAAACTGGGAATAGTGTTCGAGAAAGAGAAGGATAAAACACAGAGAAAGGATTTCATCTTTGAAACTACAAGGGTGAGCTATCCACTACTGCAAGCTACCCAGTGGCTACTTATTCTCAGTTTGAGCAGGTCAAAAGTTTGAGACTTAGTAGTGAGCAACTCTCAACCTGACTCAACAAACCCTGCCTACCATGTTTAAGGCACAAACTGAAAACCCACTTGCCTGGATGGGTGCAGCTCCAACAACAATTAAGAGGCTTGACACTGTCTAGGACAAAGCAGCTGGCCTGGTTGACACCTTACCCATCACCATCCACTATCACTGTCTTTGCCACTGACAGACTGTTGAAACAATGTGTTCCATCTATAGCATGTACGACAGTGGTCATTGAGGTTCCTTGGATGGTACTTTCCAAACCTATGACGAGGGTACCAAATACATGGGAATTCCACCTCCTATAAATTTCTCTCCAGACTGTGCACTATCCTGACCTTACACCAATCCTATGACTGCCTCTCTAACAGTGCTGTGACCAGTCCTGCACCAATCCTGTGCTTGCCCCTCTAATAGCACTCTGACCAAACCTGCACCAGTCCTGGCACTCCCTCTCTGATAGCACAGTGGCCAAACCTCCTCCACAAGGACTGTAGCAGTCAAAGAGGACTCTACTCTTGGAGGGCAGTTTAGAATGTGGAATAGCCAGTAATCCTTACATACCATGAATAAGTTTTTTTTTTTAAGAAAAACCCACATTCAAAAGTGATACAAACAAGGATAAATTGCTGTTATGAAGTTAAATTTTATGTAGTACCTTGAATATAGCAAGACACACTGGCGGGAGGGTTTTTAATCTGGATTTTAGAGATATTAGAACAGGTAACTAGTAGCTTGGGCAAAGAGAGACTTCAAGAAATTTATTCAAGGAGAAGACAAATGTCGAGGGACAGAATTCCAGAGATGATGACCTCAGGTATTGATCACTCTGGTCACAAAGAGAGAGCAGATATGGTAGATGACATTTTTGTAACACAAATCAATAAAGAATAGAGTGAATAAAATTCAGGGCACACCATTGAATTGAGATAACTAGTGTGTCCATTTGTTGCATTCCTGTCATACTTTACTGAGAAGGTCAGAGTCACTTGCTAAACTAGTTGCTCTCAAAGTGCGAAGCAGAAAGAGATGATATTGTTCTGAGATTTTGTTCAGACATTTCTCTCAGTTCCGCTTTACAAGTTGTAAAATTAATGGTATTGTGAACTCGTTTTCAGCCCTGTTTCTTTATGGTGAGAATTAATCCATTTATCAAATGATGGTTAGATAGAGACTTTTAAGAAAAATGTGTTCCTTGCAGGACAAGGTATTTAATGTCCACCTGTAACATCTGGTGGAAAGTTGAAAGCGGTTGTTATGAACTGTTGCAGTATTTGTGGTGAAGACGCTCCCACTGCGCTACTGGGGAGAGATTTCCGAGATTTCAGCCTATTGGTGACCATAGACACAAGATTTCCAAGCAGGAAGCTTAGTAATATGGATGATTATTGAATCACGCCAATGTAGCAAGAAATTCTTAAAGAGCTAACTATTGGGTTTGGCTGCTGTATATGTAGTAAAGGTACATAACTCATCTTAAAGGGCACAGGGCTTTTTATGATATAGGCAAGCTTAACTTAAAAGGAAATCTTTTGACACAACTGAAATTCGTACCAATCAGCTTAAAGAAGCAACTTTGGGAGCACTCTACAATTTAATACGCATCTGGTAATCTTAGTTTTGCTGTCAGTCGCATACATGCCCCTGAGGCCCCAATCATGGTTTATTCACACTGACATTTCTAGAGTTTAGTTCGATAAAATGTAGCATTCACAGCTTGTTGAAACTGAGTTGAAATGCAAGTGAGGTAAGATTGTGATTCATAAACCTTCTCCTGGGCTCTTTGAAAACTGTCAACCTTTAAAACTTTATTTCTTTTTCTTCATCATCTTTCAGAAACGAGAGGCATTTTGCCAACTCTTACAGCTTATGAAGAACAAGCATTCCAAGCAGGATGAACCGGACATGATCTCTATCTTCATTGGCACTTGGAACATGGGTAAAAACCCTACTAGATATGGTGTTTCTCATTGATCAGCTTTCCACTTCTCACTTAACTATGATTGCTTGAATCAGACTTCTCTCCTCCGAAAAACCAACCCTACAGTAGAATCGCGCAGCACAGGAGAAGACCATTTTGCTACCCCCTCCTTTGCCAGCTCTTTGAAAATACAATCGAATTAGTCGCACTCTACTTTTCTCATCAAGTCTGAAGCTATTTTCTTTATTTAATTCCTTCTGAAAGTTACTGTTGGCTCTCTGTCTATCCGTCTTTCTCACAGTGCCTCACCTGTCTTTCTCTGCCTCATGTCGTGAACCACACCAAACCCCCTCAAAATGTATTCATATAGTCTAATCCTAACTTTTCCTTATTTTAAAAGTTAATTGTAAGGTATTTTGTTCTAGATGCAATTCACTTGGTCAAATTACTTGACATGAAACAAAACACTTATTTTTACACTAAAGTACAGACAAAATAAAAATAAAACAAAAGCATCGGCCTAACTAACTATTGAAATGCTTAACAAAATACAATATATATTAACTTGTTCTAATTAACTGTTCCAAAATTGTAACATGCCATAAACACACTCTTGGCAAAGGCAAATTCAGTAAAGCAGATTGTCTCGGAGGCAATTCTCCAGTCCAGGAGAAAATATTTCAAGAGAAAACAGATGTACTGCATTTTCCAAAGCTAGCTTCAAGCGCCTAGCAACCGCTACTGAAAAACTAAAACTAAAGATTGTGTGATTCTAGGAGAGCTTGACCCCCCGCCCCCATTCATTCAGGCTGCTTCTATTGTTCCAACTCGAAGAAAAACCCCCAGGGCCTCAAGTCGTTTACTTCACTGGATTCACAGCTCTCTGAGTCTAGGCCTGAAACGTCAGCTTTTGTGCTCCTGAGATACTGCTTGGCCTGCTGTGATCATCCAGCTACGCACTTTGTTATCTATGACAGATTAAAACCTCTCTCCAAAACAAAAGGCAAGATGAAATACACTTAAAGCCATAGTATCATCACACTCACTGCCTGGCTTTGCCTCGCTGTCTCTTGTACACTCGCTGTTCTTGGCACTTGCTCTTTCTGTGACACTAACTCTTTGCACGAAGGTCATGATTAGTGCAATAGCAGAAATGATAGATTTTGGCACTTTTCATGTTCGTTGTTTTAAAATCACCTTGTTTTGAGGCTGAACTTTGTTAATGTAAAACATCTCTCGCAGGAAGTCCTCATAATGTATAGAAGTAAATATTAGTGTTGACTACTCCCCTTCATTTGCCTGCTCCTAGGCGCATTTATTAATTTGATCAGAAAGTTCGGGAAGAGTAAGATTCTGTTCTTGGCCAATTCTTCTCAGTTGACCTGAACATGGCAGCACCTCAGGGATCTGTAGCTAGCCTCAATTTCCCTCTTGCTAATGAAAAGTGGTAGAAAAACAAATTAAAAGTCCCGCTTTGACATATATTGGCTGTTCCTTTCTGCTGAGTCAGAAATCATGGATCCAGTTCCCTTGTGACAATGTAGGAGCACCTTCTGCCACACACAATAAACAGCAGTTCAAGCAGGTCGTTCACTACCATACTGTCTATGGTAATTGGAGATGGGTGACCAAAAACTGGATTTGGCAGCTGATCCCTTATTCTGTTATTTAAAAAATGGTACTAATGTTTTAATACAACTTTCAACCATTTTTCTCTCTTCCTTTTTTTTAAAAAAAATTAACGTGTAGGAAGTGCACCCCCTCCAAAAATCTTGGCTTCCTGGCTGATATCCAAGGGACTTGGGAAAACTCTGGATGAAACAACAGTCACTATTCCACATGACATCTATGTTGTTGGAACTCAGGAAAATTCTGTTGCAGACAAAGAGTGGGTGGACTTCGTGCGGGCCAGTTTGAAAGATTGCACTGACTTGGACTTTAAACCGGTAAGATGTATTGTGAGTTTGTTCAGCTTGTCCTTGCACGTGAAGACCACTAGAATGGCCAAGTCTGTTGGACTAGGTTGTGGGTGGGCTGAGGATCATAACCTTTCCTCTAATCTTTTCTCCAGCCCACCACCAACGAGCATTTTCAGACTGGCTCATGTTGCTTTGGCTGTCTGTTAAGTGCCTCTGCCCTTATTTACATGCTGTAATATCCACCAGTGAATCCATGTGACTCTTGAAAGTCAGCATTCTCCCAGCTCTCACTGCTTTCATGTAAAGTCAGTCACATCTAATTCAACCTTATTTTCCCGTATTTTCTAGCCACTGGCCACGCCAGTCTGAAAACGCCCAGTCTCATCTGCTGTTGGAAGCTAAGCAAACTTGGGCCTGATTAGCATTTGAATGGGAGACTGCCTGGGAATACCTAGCACAGGAGGCTAGGGGGTGGCATGGTGGCTTAGTGGTTAGTACTGCTGCCTCACAGCACCCAGGGACCCAGGTTCAATTCCAGCAACTGTCCGTGCAAAGTTTGCACGTTCTCCCTATGTCTGCGTAGGTTTCCTACAGATGTTCTGGTTTCTCACCACAGTCCAAAGATGTGCAGGTTAGGTGGATTGGCCATGCTAAGTTGGTATCTAGGGATGTACAGGCTGGGTGGGTTGTCCATGGGAAATGCAAGGTTATAGAGGTAGGGCAGGGGTGGGTGCAATGCTCTTTGGATGGTTGGAGTGAAATTGATTGGCTGAATGGCCAGATCCCGTGCTGTAATTCTGCCCCTCCCACTGGAAGAGTGGAGGTTTAAGAAAGTTGGATAGGAAGAGAATAATTGGAAAGAGGAGATGAAGTGCAACAGCTGGGAACGGTGTGGATAGTGGGGAAGGAACAGAAGGAATGTAAGTTTGCATTTAGAATCAGTCTTTATTATATTATAAGTGAGCAGTTTGGGAGGATGAACGCTTCAGTCTCCGATCTCTGTAGAGTTGATGGCACTTGTGATAGACTGAGAAAATTCTTCTCTTGAATGCACATCAATAACTTTCATTTGCATAGGTACTTTAATATAATAAACCATTCTAAGATACTTCACAACTTTGCTTATCAACAAAATTTGATAGAAGCCCATGAACTGTGAGGACTTATGAGGAAACAGGTGTTGAGGAGCATTTTCATTTAGCAAAGAGAAATAGAGCCTTAGGGAATTCCAGAGCTGGGAGCCTGACAGCTGAAGGCATGTCTGCCCCCATCACTGATGGAGCTGTTAAAATTGGGCATGCATAAAAGGTTAGAATTGGGAAAAATGCAGATCCCTTGGTTGTAGGAACAGGAGATATGCAGAGGGTTGAGCGCTATCGAAGTTGATAAAAATTGGAGGGATGGAAATTGATAAAAATTGAGTGCACTGGGTGAATGGACTGTAGTAGATGGAGTTTGTTACTGCAGGAGAGGGAGCATATCACTCTTCTCAGCTTATATGTGACTCTGGTCCTACATTATCATGACCAATGATACTGTCCCTAGCCAGTAGGCTCAGTTGCTAAGAATGGTCAGAGGCCATTCAGCCCCCTGAACCTACACACACTTCTTGGCTATATCATTTTGTAGCTTCGTGCCACAAACTGTGTTCTGTGCTTCTTGATTCACAAAGCCAGGATCTACATTTAAACGCACAGTGCCCATACCAAGAATTATTTCTGTTTCTGGAGTAAATATGCTCATTTGTTCACAGATTGCAATGCAGACACTTTGGAACATTAAAATTGTAGTCCTGGTTAAGCCGGAACATGAGAACCGGATCAGCCACATCAGTACCTCAAGTGTGAAAACTGGAATAGCCAATACATTGGGTAGGTAGCAATATAAAACCTATAAATCAGCCTTACAATTATTGATTGCTCTCAACTTGAATTCATCAAGCAGCTTGAACACAGGAAAACTGTCTTGAGGTGCTTCACAGCAATGCATTTGAACGCCAGTAGACATTGAATGACATAAGGTGAGGTTAGAAGGCGCATCCCAAAAAGTGTTTAGGAAGGAGTTCCATTGTTTAGGATCCCAAATTGTTGAAGACCAGAACAAAGAAAATTGGGTAAAAGTAAAGTATTCTGGATGCTGGAAATGTGAAATGGAAACAAGTGTTGGAGAAATTCAGCAGGTCTGGCAGTAGCCATGTAGAGATGAACAGTTAATGTTTTGAGTCCAATGATGACTTCTGAACTCTAGAATGAACACTGGTATTGTGCGTGAATCCAGGTTTAGAGGTGTGCAGAGATCTTGTTGAGCTGAAAGAGATCACGGGGAGGTGACCACAAAAATAATGGATGCTTTGGCTGTTATCTTTGAATATTCTCAGAGTTCTGGGGCATTTTACAATGCTGTGACTTTTTGTCCTAGTTTCTTTTAGAGAGAGTTTTGGGGACAGGTGCCAAGCAGCCTTTGAGAAGATATACAACTTGTAAAGCTATGGGTTTTTTTAAATGTTTGGAACAGTAGAAGCAGCCTGTGGTCAAGTTTCCAGCCACAGAGCAGGGATTTTAGGTTTTTAGATTTTTCAGCAACTGTTGTTGTTCGGGTCTTGAGGAGGTAGAAACTACTTGCTGCCCTCCTTACAGCTACTGCTAAAAGCTGGAGGTTCTCTGCCTGCACTATTCTTTGTGCAGCAGCAGCGCAAGCGGGAGCTTGGACCGGGGTTTTTGGGGGGGCGGGGGGTGCCTGTTGGGAAGCTGGTGAGTCAGATTTTAAGTCTTTAAAACGCTTCCCTCGAGCGCCAGAGCCTTCCATTTCTTTGTGCAGCAGCAGCAGCAGCACCTCAGAGCAGAGGTTTCTGGGTAGGGAAGGAGAGCTAGAACAAAGAGTGGTTATCTCTGGTTTGTTACCCGTGCCACGTGATAGCGAGGCAAAGAACAGGGAGAGATTTCAGCTGAACACGTGGCTGCAGGGATGGTGCAGGAGGGAGGGCTTCAGGTACATGGACAATTGGGGCTCATTCTGGGGAAGGTGGGGCCTCTACAAACAGGACGGTCTCCACTTGAACCAGAGGGGCACTAATATCCTGGGTGGGAAATTTGCTAGTGCTATTCGGGTGGATTTAAACTAGCTCAGAATGGGGATGGGAAACTGAGATGTAGTCCTAGTACACAGGAGGATGAGCGTAGGGTGGACATGGACAGGAGCGTGCTGGCAGACAGCAAGCTGGGTTGAAGTATATCTACTTGAACGCCAAGAGTATCCAGAATAAATGAGGTGAGCTTGCAGCTTGGATAGGTACCTGGGACTTCAATGTTGTGGCCATTTTGGAGACATGGATAGAGCAGGGTCAGGAATGGATGTTGCAGGTTCCAGGGTTCAAATCTTTCATTAGGGTCAGGGAAGGTTGTAAAAGAGGGGGGATGTGGCTTTGTTAGTCAAGGACAGTATAACGGTGGCTGAAAGATGAGGACTCGTCTACTGAGGTGGTATGGGCTGAGGTGCGAAACAGGAGAGGAGAGGAACGCTGCTGGGAGTTTTTAATAGGCCCCCGCAAAGTTCCAGGGATGTGGAGGAGAGGATCGGCAAAACTATTCTAGGCAGAAGTGAAAAGAACAGGGTGGTCATTATGGGAGACTTTAACTTCCCTAACATTGACTGGAAATGCTATAATTCTAGTATGTTGGATGGATCAGTTTTTGTCCAATGTGTGCAGGAGGGTTTCCTGACTCAGTATGTCGAAGGGCCGACAAGAGGGGAGGCCATACTGGATCTGGTACTTGATAATGAACCAGGCCAGGTGTTTGATTCAGTGGTAGGTGAGCACTTTGGAGAGAGTGACCATAATTCGGTTATGTTTAATTTAACAATGGAAAGGGATAGGAACTGCCACAGGGCAAGAGTTATAAATGGGGGAAGGGCAATTATAATTTAATTAGGCAAAACTTAGGAGGCAAAGAATGGGTTAGCAAAATGCAGGGGATGGGGACAATCGAAATGAGGAGGTGGTTTAAGGAACAGATATTGTGTGTCCTTGATAGATATGTCCCTGTCAGGCAGGGAGGAAGTGATAAGGTAAGAGAACTGTGGTTTACTAAAGGAATTGTATCTGTTAAGCAGGAGAGCGAGGCTTATGTGGTGATGAGACAAGATGGTCAGATGAGGCGATGGAGAGTTACAGATTAGCTAGGAAGGATTTAAAGAGAGAGTTAAGAAGAGCAAGGAGAGGACATCAGCAGACATTGGCAGGTAGAATAAAGGAGAACCCTAAAGCTTTCTATAAGTATGTGAGGAATAAGAGGATGACGAGGGTAGGAATAGGGCCAGTCAAAGTCAGAAGTGGGAAGTTGTGTGTGGACCCTGTGGAGATCGGAGAGGTGCTAAATGATTATTTCTCATCTGTTTTCACTGAGGAACAGGAGAATAGTGTAGAGGAGAAGACTGAGTTAAGGGCTACTAGAATTGAAAGGATTAAGGTTAATAAGGAGGAGGTGTTATCAATTCTAGAAGGTGTGAAGGTAGATAAATCCCCTGGGCCGGATGGGATTTTTCCAAGAATTGTCTGGGAAGCTAGGGAGGAGGTGGCGGAGCCTTTGGCCTTGATCTTTGAGTCCTCATTGTCTACAGGTTTAGTGCCAGAGTACTGGAGGATTGCAAATGTTGTGCCCTTCTTCAAGAAGGGCAGTAGAGATGACCCAGGTAATTATAGTCCAGTGAGCCTTGCGTCTGTTGTAGGAAAAATTTTGGAAAGGATTATAAGAGATAGGATTTATAATCCTCTAGCAAGCAACAATTTGATTGGAGATAGTCAGCATGGATTCGTCAAGGGCAGTTCGTGTCTCACAAACCTCATTGAGTTTTTTGAGAAGGTGATCAAGCATGTGGATGAGGGAAGGGCAGTTGACGTGGTGTACATGGGCTTCAGTAAAGCCTTTGATAAGGTTCCATATGGTAGGCTATTGGAGAAAATACGGAGGCACAGGATTGAGGGAGATTGAGCAGTTTGGATTAGAAACTGGCTTTCTGTAAGAAGGCAACGAGTGGTGGTTGATGGAAAATATTCAGCCTGGAGTCCGGTCAGTAGTGGTGTGCCTTAAGGATCTGTTTTGGGTCCACTGCTGTTTGTCACTTTTATAAATGACTTGGATGCAGACATTGGTGGATGGGCTAGTAAGTTTGCAGATGACACGAAAGTCGGTGGAGTGGTGGACATTGTGGAAGAATGTTGCAGGTTGCTGGGAGACTTGGATAAACTGCAGAATTGGGCCGAAAGGTGGCAAATGGAGTTTAATGCAGATAAATGTGAGGTGATTCACTTTGGGAAGAATAATAGGAAGGCAGAATACTGGGTCAATGGAAAGATTCTTGGTAGTGTGGATGTGCAGAAGGATCTTGGTGTCCATGTACGTAGATCCCTGAAAGTTGCCACCCAGGTTGATAGTAATGTTAAGAAGGCTTGCGGTGTGTTAGGTTTTATTGGTAGAGGGATTGAGTTCCGGACCCGTGATGTCATGATGCAATTGTACAAAACACTGCGGCCTCATTTGGAATATTGCATGCAGCTCTGGTCGGCCCGTTACAGGAAGGATGTGGAACCATTGGATAAGGTGCAGAGGAGATTTACCAGGATGTTGCCTGGTCTGGAGTGCAGGCCCTGAGAAGAAAGGCTGAAGGGCTTGGGTCTGTTCTCATTGGAGAGAAGGCGGCTAAGAGGGGATTTAATAGAGACATACAAGATGATCAGAGGATTAGATAGGGTGGACGGTTGAGAGTCTTTTTCCGAGAATGATGACTTCAGCTTGTACAAGGGGGCATAGCTACGAATTGAGGGGTGATAGATTTAAGACAGATGTCAGAGGCAGGTTCTTTACTCAGAGTGGTAAGGCATGGAACGCCCTGCCTGCCAATGTAATTAACTCAGTCACATTAGGGGCATTTACACAGTTCTTGGATAAGCATATGGATAATGATGGGATAGTGTAGTGGGAGGGGCTTAGATTAGTTCACAGGTTGGCGCAACATCGAAGGCCGAAGGGCCTGTACTGCGCTATTGTTCTATGTTCTATGCTACAGGCGTCGTGTGTGTGAGATAGATTAGATTTGGCAAACTGAGAAAACAGACTAAGGAGGACTTAAACCAAAATATAAAGACGTTTTAATTGCTCCAGACCCCACAAGGGTGTGGTGAATTTTGCCGGACATGTAATACATGTCTCAATCATTTGAAAACCTCAGGCAGTGATAAACCAGCACTCTTAATACCCATTTTTGCATTTGAGGAACCTTTTAAAGGGTCTTAATTGATTGCTTAGGGTGCCTACCTAAAACAAAAAGTGTGAATAAATATTTGTTGACCATAATGGAAGAGCACTTGAAATTTTCAGAGGCCATACCATTATACAGTATCACAACTAAAAGGATTTGAGAAGAGTTGCTCAATTTTTTTAATAGATACAAACTACGAATAGAGAGAGACTCAGATTAAAGATCAAATTTTACATCAAAATTATTCAAAAGTGGCTTAGGAATAAAATAATTCAAATCCACGGTGTACCATCCAGAATCGCAGGGAGCATTAGAACGGTGGCATCAAAATTTAAAGAGATTATGGTCAGGACTATCCAGAGGATGGGGATAATGGAATTCCATTTGTACCTCTTGCAATGAGGGATGCATCAAATAAATCTATCAAATTCAGCCGATTTGAATTAGTTTTTTGGGCATGAGGTGTGAGAACCATTGAAATTAAGAAGAAATTGATGAGTCAGAATTCATGGACCTCACGTTGTTAGTCTTACTTCCAGTGGTAGGTGAAACCTTTAAAAGCAAGTTTTAGTGGGCTTTATCAAATCGAAAGGAAATTAAATAAGGTGAATTATTTAATAAGAATGCCAGCTGGAAAGAAATGAGAGTGTATCATGTGAATATGTTCAAAGGGTATTTTGACAGGGAAGGGAACAAAAGCAAATGGAGAATGTGCTACTTGGTACAATGCAAAATGAACCCAGATCAGATGATAATGGGAACTGCAGATGCTGGAGAATCCAAGATAATAAAATGTGAGGCTGGATGAACACAGCAGGCCCAGCAGCATCTCAGGAGCACAAAAGCTGACGTTTCGGGCCTGAGGTCTAGGCCCGAAACGTCAGCTTTTGTGCTCCTGAGATGCTGCTGGGCCTGCTGTGTTCATCCAGCCTCACATTTTATTATCCCAGCTCAGATGATTCTGATTTGGATATCCTTCAATTTTAAATCTGGTAATGAGGGAGTTCTCAAAAATTGGGGTAAATTGAATTACCTCTTAGAGGAAAATCGAAATGACCTGAAAGAGTTATTGCAATCCTGTTGGGAGATATATGGGAATACTCTGGAAAGTACTAATCTAATTAAGTATGATGTAGAAATAGGAAATGCTGTTCCCATTAAGAAATATCCTCCCACACTTAATCATCTAAAGTTAGCACAGGTTTGAAAAGAGATTGAACGCAAGCTCAAAGATAGCGTAATTGAAGTGAGTTGCAGCGACTGGAGCTCACCTGTAGTAATGAGGCCAAAGCCAGATGGTACCCAGTGATTGTATGTGAACTAGTGCAAAATCATTGCAGTTACAATCTTCCAAATATGGAATAGGATGTATCGAAGGTGGGACAAGCACCTCGTATATCCAAGTTGGACTTAGGGGACACTGGCAGGTATCTTTTCCGAAAGAGCAGAGACAATTTCAGCTTCCGTAACACCAAATGGAAATACCAATTTATAGTCATGCCATTTGGGATGAAAAATTCGCCAGCCACCTTTCACAGATTAATGTAAGTACCAAATTCTAGCAGTGCGATCGCTCCACTGATCGAAGAATTGCAGAAAATTTCAGTGGGCAAAGGACTGTCAGAAGCCATTTGACAACCTGAAGCTGTGTTAACCTCACCTAATTACACACTACCATTCATAGTGGCTGTTGTTGGGAGTATGCAGGTGTTGGTGCTATACTCTCAAAAGAAGGCAATGAGAAGATAGACTCATTGGGTATTTTTGCAGAAGATAGAGTAATCATCAATGGAAATGTTCCACAATTGAGAAGGAAACCTTCAATTTGATATTGGCTTTGCAACATTTCAACATTTTGAGCTGGTAATGTATCGGAAACAATTGTATATACCGATTACACCCCCTTTAAAATTTTTGGAGAAATTTAAGGATTAAAATTCCAGACTGCTTAGTTGGACCTTATTATTGCAGCCGTTCAATTTGAAAATCGTGCACAGAGGAAGTGCCACAGATATCCCCATCCTCACTGATGAAAGAGCCCAACACAACAGTGCAAAATATAATGCTGAAGCTTTTGCAGTAGTCTTCAGCCAGAAGTGCCAAGTGGATGATCCATTTCGGCCTCCTCCAGTGGTCCCTGGCATTACAGATACCAGTCCTCAGCCAATTTGATTCACTCCATGTGATATCAAGGAAAGATCGGAGACTCTGGATATTGCAAAGGCTACAGGCTCTGACAACATTCCTGATGACTTGTGCTTCAGAACTTGCCTAGCCAAGCTATTCCAGTATTTGCAACAGTGACATCTATCCAAGTATGTCCTGTATGTAAAACAGGAGAAATCCAACCTGGCCAATTACTGCCCCGTTGGTTTCCTGTTGACCTTCAGTAAGGTGATTGCAGGTGTTATTAACAGTGCTATCAAGCAGCACCTGCTCAGTGATGTCCAATTGGGTAATAAAGCGTGAAGCTGGATGAACACAGCAGGCCAAGCAGCACCTCAGGAGCACAAAAGCTGACGTTTCAGGCCTCAACCCTTCATCCTGTCAGGGCCACTCACTACTTGACCTCATTACAAACATTGACAAAAGAGCTGAATTCCAGAGGTGAGGTGAGGTGAGATGAGAATGATAGCAAGGCTGCCTTCGACCAAGTGTGGCATCAAGGAGCCCTCGCAGAACTAGCATCAGTGGGTGTCGGAGGGGCAAACTCTCCAATGCCTGGAGTCACATCTGACATCTAAGAAGATGGCTGTCGTTGTTGGAGGTCCGTCATCTCAGCACCTGGACATCTCTGCAGCAGTTCCTCAGAGTAGTGTCTGAGGAACAATCATCTTCGGCCACTTCATCAGTGATCTTCCCTCCGTCATTAGGTCATATATGGGGACGTTAGCTGATGTCAGCACCGTTCACCTTTGATCAGATATTGAAGCAGTCCCTGTCCAAATGCAACACAATCTGGACATTTTCCAGGATGGGCTGACAAGAGGCAAGTAACATATTTGTGCCATACAAATGCCAGGCTCTGACCATCACAAGTAAGAGACAATCACTGTTAGCATCACTGAATTCCCAACTGTCAACATCTTGGGAGGTATTATTGCCAGAAACTCAACTGGACTCATCACACAAACAGAGTGGCTCCAAGAGCAGGGCAGAACTAGGAATACTGCGGCAAGTAACTCACTTCCTGAGTCCTCAAAGCCTGTCCCACCATCTACAAGGCACAAGCCAGGAGTGTGATGGAATACTCCCCACTTGCCTGGATGAGTGCAGCCCCAACAACACTCAAGAAGCTTGACACCATCCAGGACAAAGCAGATGACTTGATTGGCACCACATCCGCCACCGACGCTCAGTAACAGCAGTGTGTGCTATCTAAAGATGCACCGCAGAAATTCACAAAAGATCCTCCGACATCACCTGCCATACCCACGACCACTTCCGTCTAGAAGGACAAGGGCAGCAGATCAATGGGGGTGCCACTACTTGCATGTTCCCCTCCAAGCCACTCACCTTCCTGACTTGGAAATACATCGCTGTTCCTTCATTGTTGCTGGGTCCAAATCCCTAATGGCATTGTAGATCAACCCAATGCAGATGGACTGCAACAGTTCAAGAAAGCAGCTCACCGCCACATACTCAAGGGCAGCTATGGATGGGCAAGGAATGCTGGCCAGCCAGCGACACTCATGTCCCACAAAATGAATAAATAGAAGAATGTAGCAGGACACGAAAACATGGTTGCCGGTGCGTTATTGCAACTCTTTATGAAGAAAGACGGCGTTCAGTAATACGGGATAAAAGGCCTGAAATGAATTCTAGTAGTGAATGTTTGCATGCTTATAGTCAATATAATGCATATATATTATGGTGTATTACAGTGTAAGGACCAAGGGTTTCTAAAAATGAAGCCATCTTTGTATATTGATGATCCTTTTTAAGGGTGAGGTGTGATGATGCTGTGAATTTAAAAGGTATGTTTTGTCCTAGTTTCTTTCAGAGAGTTTGACGGACAAATGCTGAGCTGTCCATGAAGAGATAAACAACTTGTGAAGCCGTGGTTTATTTTCTGTTAAAGTTGGAACCATAGAAGCAGCCTGAGTGGGTGTGGTCAATCTTCCAACCACAGAAGCAGAGATTTCAGGTTTTTAGCTTGTTCAGCAGCAGTTGCTGTTCGGGTCTTGAAGAGGGGGAGGCTATTGTATTTGTCCCTGTCTCAGTTACACCCAAAGGCTGCAGGTTCTCTGCTTGCTATAGGAGTTGTGGATGAGACAATCTGTTTTCTCAATTTGCCTTTTTGCGAAGGGTCTGTTTATGGAATGCTATTACATTGGAACAGTTAATTAGTAATAGTTACTGTATCTATTATTCGGCTAAGTTTTCCCATTGTGTTGTTCCAATCTTTCTTGTTTTCTGCATTTATAAGATGATTGGGGGTTGGGGGAGTTCTGATCTGGTCCATAACTAACTGCCCTGGCAGATTAGAGGTTGGCAAATGTAACCTTCTATTTAGAAGAGAATGGAGAGAGAAAATTGCAATAAATTACCAGTTATTCTAAGACCAGGACTCTGGAAAATGTTGGAATCTGTTATGAAGGATGTGATAACAGCGCACACAATTTCCAACAGGATTGTACAGATTCCGTGTGAATTTGTGAAAGAGAAATCATGTTTGACAAACCACCTGGAGTTTTTTAAACAGCATACGTACTAAAATAGATGAGGGAGGTCCAGTGAATGTGGTGTAATGGATTTTCAGAAAGCTTTTGATGAACTCCCATCTAAAATGACATGTAATTGGTGATAATATACTGGCATATTGAGAATTGGTTAGCAGATAGGAAACAGTCTGAATAAATGGGTCATCTTGGTGTGGTTGGAAGGCAGGGCTGTGCAGGGATTAGTGCTTTGGGCTCCACTATTTGCAAAATATATTAATCATTTGGATAAGGCAATAGAGTGTAATTTTTCCAACTTTGCTGATAACACATAACTAGGTGAGATCGTGAGCAGTGAGATGTTGTAAAAAAAAAAGCTTTCAAGGTAATTTGAGCAAGTTGAATAAAGGGGCAGGTGCATGGCGGATGAAGTTTTTAAAGTGGATTGGAAAGAAGTTGTCCAATTTGCTAGGAAAAACAATGGCAAGGTATTATTTAAATATGACAAATTGGCAAAAGTTCATGTACAAAGGGATCTGGATGTCCTTGTATAGTGATTGCTGAGCATAAACATGCAGATGCAACAAGCACTCAGGAATCTAATAGTATGTCAAACCATAAAGCAAACATTGGCTATTCACTGAGATCATGGCTGATCTAATAATTCTTACCCTTGATTAATTGAAAAATCTGTTTGTCTGCTGTGAGTATATTTGATAACCCAGTCTCGACAGCGCTCTGCAGTGAATAATTCTACAGATTCATGATCCTCTGAGACAGCAAAACTCCTCCCCTGTCTTAAATAGGTAACCCATCATTCTGGGATTGTCTTCAGGTCCTACAAGGCAAAATAATCTTTCAGCGTCTACCCAGTCAAACCCTGTATATAAAAAAAAATTCAATTAGGTTGTCTCTTTCTTCCTAAGCAGTGAATACAGGCCCAACCCACTCAACTTCTCACCATATGAAAATCCCTCTACACCCAGGATCAAACCAGTGAACCTTCTGTGGACTGCCTCCAGTACCAGTGTATTTTTCCTTCGACAAGTCTTTGGAACTTGTTGCCACGGAGAGCTGAGAGTTTGGAATCCTTGTGTTTATTTAAAGCTGAGATTCATTCTTGATCAGCAGGGGAATAAAGGGTTACAGGGAAAGGGCAGGAAAGTGGATGTGGGGAATGTCGGATCAGCCAGGATCCTATTGAATGGCAGAGAAAGCTTGAGGGACTGAATGGTCTACTCCTGTTCCTAGTTCTTATGGTCTCAAGGGGCCCAAAGTTATAAAGTGTTCCAGCTGTGATCTGCCCAGTGTGTTGAATAGTCTTAGCAGAACCTCCCTACTTTAATACTCCATTCCTTTGAAATAAAGGCCACATCCCATTTGTCTTCCCTATTACTTGCTGAATTTGTATGCTGCCGTTTTGTGATGTATACATGAGGACCCCAAATCTGTGTGTAGCTTTTTTTTAATGGCTTCTCCACTTAAATAATATTCAGCTCCTCTATTTTTGCCACTGTGTGTAAGTTCATATTTCCCACACTATATTCCATCTGCCAAGTTGTTGCCCATTCAATTGTAAGAGAATTTCAGCATAAAAGCAAGTATGTATATAAAAGGGTCTTAGTAAGACCACATCTGGAGTATGCCGTTTTGATCTCCTCTAACATAAAATATACCTGCCATAGAAGGAATGCAACAAAGGTTTGCCGGACTGATTCGTTGCAAGGCAGGTTTGTTGATGAGAGTTTTGGGCCAACTTGGCCTATGTTCACCGTGGTTTAGTGGTTTGTGAGAGGCATCATTGAAATATATAAAATGCTGATCGGGCTGAGCAGACGAGGTGCAAGGATTATGTTAGCCTTGGTTTGGGTGTTCAAAACAAGGTTTTATTTTAAATAGGATAATAAGCTGTAGAGCTGGATGAACGCAGCTGGCCAGGCAGCATCAGAAGAGCAGGGAAGCTGACGTTTCGGGTCTGGACCCTCCTTCAGAAATCTTTTGAATTTTTTAAAAATTCATTCATGGGATGTGAGCAACACTAGCTGGTCAGTATTTTTTGCCTGGTTCTAGTTGCCTTTCAAAAGAGGAGCTGCCTCCTTAAACAGGCCAATATGAAGTAGATGGATCTGCAGTGCTATGAGAGAGCAAATTCCATAGTCTTGACCCAACAACACTGAAGGAACAGTAATACATTGCCAGGTCAAGACAGTGAGTGGCTTGGAAGGGAACGCGCAGCTGGAGAGGTTCCTGTGTATCTGGTGCCCTTCAAGATACTGGGAGAAATTATTTTACTTGGTATGTGAACCTGTAGCTTTCTTTGTCATCATGGAGGCTGAAACATTAGAAATGTTTAAGGTAGAAATGGATTTCTTGCGACTAAAGGTGTCAGCATATTTTGGGAGAGACGAGGAATGTGGCATTGTGATAAAACGATTAGCTATGATTATGTTTAATGGTGGACTGGTCTTGGTGGGCCACGTTGGCCTACTCTTGCTGTTTTTTTTCTACATAGACTTTTGATTATCACAAGCTGTTTTATACAGGTACGTGATATTGATTTTTTTCTTTTGGGTTTTTTGTGTTTTCGAAGGGTCATCAGTCATCATAGGACATACCCTCTGGTCCTCCAGTTCAGATTACTGCTGCCCTTCTCATTTGTCACTGGAGGCTGACACTTCACCTGTCTTCTTCTGGGGTCTCTTCTCAAAACTGCTCAATCTCTCTTCTCTCATTTTTTTTCTCCTTGAAAGTCTTGTCTCTCACGTTCTTTACCGCTTTATGCTCAGAATTCACCACCTCCTCCTCCTCCTCCTAAGATCTTGTCATTCCTTTAATTCTGATTTCTCACACACCCTGATTTCCAGCACTGTACAATTTGGCAGCTTTGCCTTCAGCTGTCTGGCCCCTAAACTCTGAAATTCCATCTTGGAACCTTGCACCAACCTTAACTTTTTCTCTTGTTTATGGTGCTGTTTCCAATTAACCTCTTTAACCTAGCTTTTAATCACTTGCCCTAACATCTCCTTATGTTGCTCAGTATCAGATTTTATCTAATTGTATTCCTGTGACACCCGTTAGGACAGAGAAGAACTACATATATGCATGTTCTTTCACATGAAACATCAAATGAGTATCTTGAGTGAATGTTATTTATTGAAAATATTTTTAAATCTCAGGTAATAAAGGAGCCGTTGGTGTTTCGTTTATGTTTAATGGAACGTCATTTGGATTTGTTAACTGCCACTTAACATCTGGTAATGAGAAAACTGCAAGGTAAGTATAGTTAAAACTTTTGCTTAACAAGGAATGACTTGGGACAAGAGTGTTTCCAGTCATTACTTATTGGGGCCATCCTAAACACAGAAGATTCTGTCTGGTCACATGGTGCTCTTGTAATACTGATATTTTTTGTCTCGCTACACCTCCAAACTAAATGTTATAGAGGATGGAGATTACTTCTAACTGTGCTTATTGTATCATTATTACTCAGAGCATGATGGAATACCATTCCTAAATCTGGCTGCATCCAGCAGGAAAATATGATGGGTATATATCAACTACTAATAAAGGAAGGTTACTGTACATGCTGGAGATATGAAATAAAAACAAGTGCTGGAGAAACACCAACAGATTGGCAGCATTTGTGGAGAATAACAGTTAATGTTTCAAATCCAATAAAACTATTCAGAACTTTTTGTGGGCTGCTAAATGTGTACTTCCAGCATATTTTGTTTATCTTTCAGCTCCTGGTACCAGCATTAAAACTTTACACGAACATGATATCTAGGTAGACAACTTGGTACAGTTCATGGCACGGTTCAACGGTGTCTTGGCCACTTTTTATCTTCCAACCAATACCTAATCAGATTAGCAGGCCCTTTATCACTGTTTCAGGGGATTGTGATGTTTACTCTCATTACAGTGGTGACTACATCACAGGTAATTTATTGACTGTGAAGCGCTTAAAGACATATTGAGAATACAGGAAGTGTTCTGGAAATGCAAGTCTCTTTTACAATATAAGCATTGATGTTCTTGACTGTTTGCACAGCTATTGAACTGAACACAAAGTATCCAAAAATATATAAATATTTTGGAAAATGAAATGTAATGCTTTGTTTTCTAAAGTGACAATTTGAGGCACAAAAGTGTATACCCAAATCTTCAGCTTTGATTGTGTCATCAGCACAGACTAGCCATAACACGCATGTTCTATGAACAGTTATGCGGTTAAGAATGTCATAATTATCCATGTAATCCATTTCTGTGACACTGGTTCAGCGATAGAGATTGACCAGGCCACCAGGAAGAGCGCTCCTGCTGTCGGTTGAAACAGTGCCATAGAATCTTGACCTGTCAAAGTGCTGGAACGTCATTTTAATGTCTCAACCAGAAGATGGCAACTCCAACTGTGAGGTGCACCTCCCAATACTGCACTGGAGTGTTGGCCCCAGTTTTTGTGCTCTAGCCCTGGACATGAAGCTGCAAATTTGTGATTCAGAGGCAAGGATGATACCAACTGAGCTACGGCTGACTACTTGCCCTGTTAGTAATCTGATCTCTACACACGCTGAATTATTTTCAAAGCAATTTCAGGTAGATTAAAGGGCATTTTGTGTTCAGAACGTCCCCCACACACAGCAGTTAATCTGGTTTTGATTATTTTTATTAAAGGGAACTGTATATAGAATATGAGGGGAGCCCTCTGCTAATTTATTTTATCTTGGAATGTTCACCTTACAGCAGCCAAGGCAGGCAAATTCTTGGTTTAGTGCCTTGTGTTATAACTATCATAGTGCAACATTCCTTCATGGGAAATGTATATTTCTGTGGAGAACAGATGCAACCAAGCGAAGCAAATTGACCAGGCTTTCTACAGCACTTGGAACAGTGATTTGGGGGCAGGCGGGTTGCTGGAATTTGGAATAGTTGTAAAGACGCAAAGCTGAGTCTAGAGGATATGTACATTGTTACAACCAACAAATGTAGGATAAACAAATATCACCTAATTGCACAGGACGTTCAGTGCAGAAATAGACCATGCAGCCCAACCAGTTTGTGCTGTAGGTATATGCTCCACTTGAGCCAATTCTTCATTGTAATCCTCCATCTGCTTCCTTGGGTACATGGCTAACTACAGCTTCCAAGTGTTTTTGCTATAGCCTTCACTCCTTATGGTAGAAAATTCCACACACACTTGTAAAGACATTTCTCATGAATTCCCTGTTGGCTTTTTTGGTGAATCCTTATATTTATGGCCTTTAGTTATTGTCTTGCACTTAACAGAAAACTTTGTGCATTTTTATCAAAGTCGGCTTTTGAAATTTAGAGCTTTTAGTTCACCCATCAGCCCAATTTCTGGTGTTTACTTTAAAGAAGCATTTAGAAATATGTGACTTGGGAAAATGAGATCCTCTGGCTGCAGTAAATCAGTTTGTGAAGGTTCTGTATTTTCTCAGAATTCCTGCATAACTTTGAAGTGTTCACTCATAGGTCTCCTACAGTTTGCAAACAGGCGCTCTCTCTCTCACACACACAGAGACTCTCACACACACAGAGACTCTCACACACACACACAGAGACTCTCACACACACACACAGAGACTCTCACACACACACACACAGACTCTCACACACACACACGGAGACTCTCACACACACACACGGAGACTCTCACACACACACACGGAGACTCTCACACACACACACAGAGACTCTCACACACACACACACGGAGACTCTCACACACACACACGGAGACTCTCACACACACACTCGGAGACTCTCACACACTCGGAGACTCTCACACACTCGGAGACTCTCACACACTCGGAGACTCTCACACACCCGGAGACTCTCACACACCCGGAGACTCTCACACACCCGGAGACTCTCACACACCCGGAGACTCTCACACACTCGGAGACTCTCACACACTCGGAGACTCTCACACACTCGGACTCAACAAACCCCACTTGCCTGACGGCGGAATGGCACCCAGGACTAACCACTGAGCCACTGCACAGTTATCGTGCACATTTTCGAATCACTGGTTTCTGCTCTTGTCTGGATTGGAGCAACAATCTCATCAAAAGTGAAATGGAAAGAAATACAGGTGCCAAGCACAAATAATAAATGAAAATCTTGAACAGGTTTATAGATTCAGACAGAACCTACAGAAAGAAAGGGAGAATGGTTCATTAGCTTAAATGTAGGAATGTGATAAAATATACTCAAGGTGTATGAGGTGCAGAGGGACCTTGAAGGAAAATATCAAACTGTAGAGCCAAAATTGAAATCAAAATCAAATTGCTGTATGGTAGCACAGTGGTTAGCACCTTTGCCACAAAGTGAGTTTGATTCCACCCTCAGGCGACTATGTGGAGTTTACACTTTCCTCCCGTGTCTGCATGTGTTTCCTCTGGGTGCTTTGGTTTTCTCCTGTGGTCCAAAGATATGCAAGCTAGGTGGATTGGCTGCGCTAAATTGTCCCGAGTGTTCAGGGATGTGTAGACTACGTGGGTTATGGGGGATGGATCCAGGTGGGATGCTCTGAGGGTCGGTGTGGACTTTTTGGGCCAGAGGGCCTGTTTCCACACTGTAGGGATTCTGAGTGTCCAATGATGTGCAGGCTAGGTGGGTTAGCCATAGGGAATGCTGGCTTATAGGAATAGGGTAGAAGTGTGGGTATGGATGGGATGCTCTCTGGCGAGTTGGCGTGAACTCGATGGGTCAAGGAGGTGGCTATAGAAATTGTGGACTCATTGGAAATTATTTTCCAATGTTCTATAAATTCAGGATCAGTTCCTGCGGATTGGAGGGTGGCTAATGTTGTCCCACTTTTCAGGAAAGCAGGGAGAGAGAAAACAGGGAATTATAGACCGGTTAGCCTAATGTCAGTGGTGGGAAAGATGCTGGAGTCAATTCTAAAAGATGAAATTACGACTTATTTGGATAGCAGTAACAGGATAGGCCAGAGTCAGCATGGATTTACGAAGGGGAAATCGTGCTTGACTAATCTTCTGGAATTTTTTGAGGATGTAACTATGAAGATGGACAAGGGAGAGCCAGTGGATGTAGTGTACTTGGACTTTCAGAAAGCCTTTGATAAAGTCCCACATAGGAGATTGGTGAACAAAATTAGGGCACATAGTACTGGGGGCAAAATACTGACTTGGATTGAAAATTGGCTGGCTGACAGGAAGCAAAGAGTAGTGATAAACTTTTGGAATGGCAGGCGGTGACCAGTGGCGTACCACAAGGTTCGGTGCTGGGACCGCAGCTGTTTACAATATGCATTAATGATATAGATGAAGGCATTAAAAGTAATATTAGCAGATTTGCTGATGACACAAAGTCGGGTGGCAGTGTGAAATGTGAGGAAGATGTTATGAGAATATGGGGTGACTTGGACAGGCTAGGTGAGTGGACGGATGCATGGCAGATGCAGTTTAATGTGGATAAATGTGTGGTTATCCACTTTGGTGGCAAGAACAGGAAGGCAGATTACTATCTAAATGGAGTCAAGTTAGGTAAAGGGGAAGCACAACGAGATCTAGGTGTTCTTGTACATCAGTCAATGAAAGCAAGCACGCAGGTACAGCAGGCAGTGAAGAAAGCTAATGGCATGCTGGCCTTCATAACAAGAGGAATTGAGTGTAGGAGCAAAGAGGTCCTTCTGCAGCTGTACAGGGCCCTGGTGAGACCGCACCTGGCGTATTGTAAGCAGTTTTGGTCTCCAAAATTGAGGAAGGACATTCTGGCTATTGAGGGAGTGCAGCGTAGGTTCACAAGGTCAATTCCGGAATGGCAGACTATCATATGTTGAAAGATTGGAGCGACTGGGCTTGTATACACTTGAGTTTAGGAGGATGAGAGGGGATCTGATTGAGACGTATGAGATTAAGGGATTGGACAATCTGGAGGCAGGAAGTATGTTTCCGTTGATGGGGGGAGTCCAGAACCAGAGGGGACAGTTTGAAAATAAGAGGTAGGCCATTTGGAACAGAGTTGAGGAGAAACTTCTTCACCCAGAGAGTGGTGGATATATGGAATGCTCTGTCCCAGAAGGTGGTGGAGGCCAAGTCTCTGGATAGTTTCAAGAAAGAGATAGAGCTCTTAAAGATAGTGGAAGCAAGGGTTATGGGGATAAGGCAGGAACAGGATGCTGATTGTGGATGATCAGCCATGATCATAATGAATGGTGGTGCTGGCTCGAATGGCCTACTCCTGCACCTATTGTCTATTGGGTCAAATTGCCTGCTCGCAGTGCAGAGATTCTATGATTCTAAGATGCACTCCTTCAGCACTTCACTGGTAAGATGGAATACTAATTGATGTGAATGAATTTGAAGCAGAATTTAATTGCATGGTAATTAATGTTTTGTTGGCTAGAACAATGTATCAGTAATGTGAGAAATAGGGTAAGGAGTGGACCATATTACTACTTAGTCCTGCCTCGCTGTTTGCTCAGATCATGGCTGATCTACCTCACTCCATTTTCACCATATTCCTGTCTTCTGTTAGTGTCTAAATGTTTGTTTGACTCCATGTTGCATGTTTTCAGTAACTGAGCATCTACAGCACTCTGGTAGAATATCCCAAATTTTCACAGCACTCTGAAGAACTGTTTTGCCATCTGTCCTAAATAATTGATCCATTGCTACGAGATGATGACCCCCAGTTCTTGCTTGTACAGCCTCATTTGTTATTATCTTATGCCCTGCCCCACCCCCTCATGGCACAGAGTTAATAGCTTGCAACTCTCTTAAACTTGCTCATTGAGAGAATGGCAAGATATTGTGAATCAGGAGCCAAGACTTAATGGGTTTCATTTTTAATATCTCTATGTGCATACTATTGGAAGATGAATTGGACTGACCCAGAACAGGAGATGATTCTTTTCTGGATGTACTCCAGGTCTTGTACTATTTTAATGTAGCTTTTCTCACCTTAAAAATTTTATGCATTACACTGTATGAGACGTTTGGTGCTGATGGAGTGGCGTCAGTAGAGTTTGCAGCCTTTGACTCAGACGCCAAATAATCCCATTCATAGAGAGATTCAAGGTGAAACCAAATAAGATAAAATTAAGAGCCTGAGTGAATCAATGAGCCAGAATAAATCCTTCTTTATCCAATCCTGTTTGTGTCTCACAGACGGAATCAGAATTATCTGGATATCCTGCGGTTGCTTTCTCTCGGTGACAAGCAGTTGAGCTCCTTTGACATCTCATTACGATTCACGCATCTCTTTTGGTTTGGGGACCTCAATTATCGGCTGGACATGGAGCTGCAGGTAGGTATCATCATCTGTTAGGAGCATGACTTCCCTAGGGGTGTGATAGTAAAGACCAATCCAGGGATGAAGAGGAGGGGGAGTTTCCATGTAATTATTATTGCATTGTTGCAGTGGGACCTCTGTTATCCTAAGGGTTATGGCAACTTGCTTACAACTTAGTGAACTGAAATGCAATCAGTGTCCCTAACTGATTTTCCACAAACTCTTGATCCAGCTGGATAAGTTATTGTCTGAATGTTAGGTGTAATCTGCACAGCTGTGATATTTAACTTTCCAGTAACTAGAGTTGGGACTTCGTTCTCAAAAAATATTTTGATGGGATGTAGGTGTCATTGACAAAACCATTATTTGTTGCTCATTCCCAGTTGCAATTGAGAAGGTGCTGGTGAACTTCTTTCTTGAATCACTGCAGCCAGTGTGTTGTAGGTTTACCCACAACACTTAAGGGAGTTCCAGAATTTTTGACCTAGTGATGGAACAGTGATTCTAACTCAGGATGGTACATGGCGTAAAGCCTGATAGTGCTCCCATATGTCTGTCACCTTGTCCTTCCAAGGGATGTAGGTAGCTGTTTGGAAGTTGCTGTCATAGGAACCTGGGTGAATTGCAGCAATGCATCTTGTAGATGGTAGACAGGGCTACCTCTGCATCCTGCGGTTGGAAGGAATGAATGTTGAAGATAGTGGTTGGGGTGCCAGTCAAGTGGCTGCTTTGTCCTGGATGATAATGAGCTGCTTACATTGTTGGAACTGCACTCATCCAGGCAAGTGGAAAATATTTCATCATATAACTGACGTTGGCCTTGCAGATGGTGGTCAGGTTTTGGGTAGCCAGAAGGTGAGTTGCTCACTGCAAAATTCCCAGCACCTGACCTACTTGTGTAGTTAGAGTATTTGTTTGGCGAGTCCAGTTCAGTTTCTGAGGATTAAACTTGCAGAGTGTTGATAGAGGAAGTTTGTGCTGCTTTATTATTTGAGTAGTTGAATACTATACATTAAAGAATTAGCAATGGTCATTAGCAAACCTGCAGAAAATGGTTGGATTTCCCTCAGGAGCTTCTGCAGCAGGACCTTTAGCTGAGATGTGTGGTCTGCAATGACCGCGGTCATCTTAGCTCTAAGTATGACTCCAGTATGAGTGTCTCTCTTATTCCTAGGACTCCTGATACCAAGAGCAGGATAATGGCAAGCTGTTAACAATTATTTCACCACAGCGCTCCTGCGCAAGCTTTTTTTAAATGAAACAGCATGAATGATCTCTACATGCAGAGTACTCTTGTTTTCCTATCTTTCAATTCTTCATTTAAGCAAACAAGATGTGTTGTACAGCTGATTAACAGTCTGATGCAATGTCAATATTACTTCTGTGGCAGGGAATAGTGAGAATTAACCTGAAATAACTAGCTTTGAGTGTCAGTCCATATGATTGGGAGAGGATGTCAATCACACTCACTGACATGAAAGCCCTTCTGGATTAGCCTGGAATTCCAAGCCAAAGCTCCAGTCAATGTTTACAGAGATTTCTGGAGAGACATTCAAGCTCTGGGCATCCTGACTCTGAATGCTGCACAATGTGCTAAATCATGGAAATCCACTGCACAGAAGAGACCCCATGTCTAATTCCACTTTTCAACACTTGGGCCTGTATTCTTGTATGACTTGGCATCATAAGTGCACATCTAAATATGTCTTCAATGTTATGATGGTAACTGCTTATACTACCTTTTATAGACAATGCATTCCAGAATCCCACAGCCGTCTGACGGGTGAAAAAGATTTTCCTCACATCTCATCTAACCTTTCTGCCTCCTATCTTAAATCTATGCGCCTTGGTTATTGTTCCATCCGTCAAGAGGGAAGGTTTCCTCCTGTCTACCTGATCTATACTCCTCATACTTCACCAGACGAAGGAGTTACGCTACGCTCTGAAAGCATGTAATTTTAAATAAACCTGTTAATGTTGTGTGACGTTTAACAATACTCTTAATAATTCTATACATTTCAATCACACCCCCTCTGTCTGCTCTGCTCTAAGGAATACAGCCCCAGTCTGCTGCAACTTTCCAAGGCTCTTTCCTTGGCATATTCCATATCTCCTGACCTTTTGGGCAGCATGGTGGCTCCGTGGTTAGCACTGCAGCCTCACAGCGCCAGGGACCCGGGTTTATTTAGAAGGGCAGAGTGTTGATAGAGGAAGTTTGTGCTGCTTTATTATTTGAGTAGTTGAATGCAGACCACACATCTCAGCTAAAGGTCCTGCTGCAGAAGTTTCTATCTCTCTCCCTTCTAAATAAAGGCCAGCCTCGGGTAACTGTCTGTGTGGAATTTGCACATTCTCCCCATGTCTGCGTGGGCTTCATCCGGGTGCTCCGCTTTCCTCCCGCAGTCCAAAGATGTGCAGGCTATGTGTATCGGCCATGCTAAATTGCCCATGGTGTTCAGGGTTGCATGGGTTATAGGGGGATGGGTCTGGGTGGGATGCTTCAAGGGGCAGTGTGGACTTGCTGGGCCGAAGGGCCTGTTTCCACACTGTAGGGAATCTAATCTAATCTACCGTTCAGCAGAACGGCTGATGTGTGTAATTGCTACCATCCTCAAGTTTACTGTCATTACTTCCTGTTTGCTTACTTTGAATGGCCCTTTTGCTAGTTTCTAAAATGTTCTGAAACCTTAGGTGTGCTCATAATATTTGCAACACTTCTTTTAGCCTAACCAAATTCTTTGCATTATTACTTCCTAAGGCTCGGATGATACTTTAACTGAGTTATTGCTTTTCAGTTGAATGTATTTTGTTAACATTAAGTGAATCTTGAACTAGGACTCCCAAGCCACTTTGTCCTTCAGATTTCTAAAGCTTTTCCTCACTTGACAAAAAGCCTATGTCTCCTCTTCCTACCCCCGTAACTGCACACTTTTTCCAACATTATATTCTATCTGATACTACTTTACTCCTAGCAAGCCCAAGTTCTTCTGCAGCTTCCCCACTTCCTCACCTGTCCATCTTCCTATGCTTGTGTCATTTTCAAATTTAGCAACAATACCTCGGTCCCTTTGTCCTAGGTGTTAATATATAACATAAATAGTTGTGGTCCCAACAACGTCCCTGCAGAACTCCACTAGTCACTGGCTGCCATTCCCCTGTTGACTGAGCTCTTGTGCTCCTGAGATGCTGCTGGGCCTGCTCTGTTCACCCAGCCTCACATTTTATTATCTTGACTGAGCTCTGTTTTACCACGCAGTTCTAATTGCTTTGGAATCTCATTGTTAATAATAGATTCTCAAATCTTACCAATGACCAATATCAAGTTAACTTGCCCAAAGTTTCTATCTCTCTCCCTTCTAAATAAAGGCATTTCGTTAGCCATTTTCCAGTCCTCTGGGTCCTTCCCAGATATTAGTGATTATTGAAAGATCTAACACCTCCTCAATCTCATCAGCCATCTCCTTTATAACTCTGAGATGTACTCCATCCGGTCCAGATGATTTTATCCACCTTCAAACCTTTCAGCTTCCCCAGCACCCGCTCCTCAATGATGGTCACTACACCCCCCCTCTGCCCCTGACTTTCTTGAAGTTCTGGTATACTACTGGTATTTTCCATTGTGAAGACTGATGCAAAGTACCTATTCAGTTCCTTTATTCTTTGTTCCCCATTACTCTTTCTCCAGCTTCATTTCCTGGCAGTCAAGTGTCCGTTTGCCTCTCCCTTTAATTTAAAACCTCCTGCAGTTGTCTTTTACATTACCAGCTTGTTTACCCTTACTACTACTCTTTCCCCCCCCCCCAAAAAAAAATTGCTTATTTTTCAGTTTTCCTCAGCTACTTTTTAAAGGCTTGCAATTCCTGTAGCTTCCCCCTAATCTTCACCATCTTGTATGTTTATTCTCCTGCACTTTTATATTGCCCTTGACTTCCCTTGTCAGCCGCGATTGCCTGGTCCTCCCCCTAGGATGTTTCTTCTTCCTTGGGATGGATTTCTGTTGTGTTTCCCAAATTATTGCCAGAAACTTCTGCTTTAGCTGCTCCTCTGTATTCCCTGCTAGATTCCTCTTCCAGTAAACTCTGGCCAGCTCCTTCCTCATGTCTTTGTAGTTAACCTTCACTGAATTATAATACTATTGCATCTGATTCCAGCTTATCTCTGATGGCAGGATGAATTCCATCATGCTGTGGCCACTGTCCCCTAGGGGTACCTTCACCTTTATGCTCCCTAATCAAATTTGCCTCATCACCCATCCATGTCCAGAATTGCCTGTTCTAATGGGGATTCTACCACAAGCTGCTCAAAAAAAATCTCTCAGCCATTTTATGAATTCCTTTTCTAGGGATTTTCCCAGTCCACCAACATATTGAAATCCCCCATGATTATTGTAATAGTACTTTCCTCCTTTGCTTTCTATCTCCTGATTTTAATTTCTGCTGCACATGCTGAATACTGTTAGAGTCTGTGCCTCACTCCCATCAGGATGTTTTCCTCCTTTGCAGTAGTTCAGCTCTGCCTACACCGATACTGTGCCTTTCAACTCTTTCTCGCTTCTTGCTATCGATTTAATTTCATTTCTCTCTAGCAAGGCAACCTTGTTCCCTGCTGTTCTGCCTAAACATTCGATAGAACATGTATCCATGGGTATTTAGGTTAGGTCCCAGTGCTGATCGCCTTGAAGCACACCTCTGATGCCTAAAACATTGTACCCACTAATTTCAATCTGCTACAGTCTTATTTACCTTGTTTCATATATTGCATACATTTAAGTACAACACTCAGTCCTCTGACCATACACCTTCTCTCAGTTGTCCCATTATCTGCTGCGCTTGAAGTTAGATTCCGTACCCTTTGCGTGCATTCTGTCTCTCATTACTTGTTTTGGAAATATAATAACTGGTGAATATCCACAACACCACCACCACCGCCATCATTCAGCCTTTCTGCTACGATCCTGGTTCAGATGGACCCCATCCTGAAGTTATGGTTCCTTTCTCTCCTAATACTGAAATGGAATCCCTGTCTCCCACTCTCTTTACCAAATGTTTACTGTCATACTGTTCTTATCTCTATGCCAATTTGCGTGTGGCTCAAGTAATAATCCAGAGATTATAACCCTTGAGATCTTGTTCTTTAATTTTGGCTCATTGTGCAACATTGGATATAAAAACAGTTCGTCCCTGGCTATGGAGCAATGTATTGCTCCAGGACAGTCTCAAACATTCTACAAAATCCCCAGACCAGCATGACCAATTGAATTGGACCAGGATTTATCAAGACTAAAGTCCCAACAACCAATAATATTAGAGATAGGGACTGCTGATGCTGCAGAATCAGAGATAACAAGGTATTGAGCTGGATAAACGCAGTAGGTCAAGCAGCGTCAAAGGAACAGGAAAGTTGATGTTTTGGATCTGGACCCCTCTTCAGAAATGGGAGAGGGGAAGGGGGCTCTGAAATAAATAGAGGGGAAGGCAATGATAGAAGGTGGATAGAGGAACAGATAGGTGGAGAGCTCTACACCTATCCGCTCCCCCCTCCACCTTTTATCATCGCACCCCCCCCCCAATACTGTTTATTTCTGAGCCCTTTTTCCCCCCTCCCCCATTTCTGAAGATGGGTCCAGGCCCGAAATGTCAGCTTTCCTGCTGTGATGCTACCTGGCCTGCTGTGTTCATCCAGCTGTACACCCTGTTTAACCAGTCATGTTACATTTTATTACACGCTTCAATACCTGCTTGTTTAATATTCTATTTCATGATCCAAGAACAGTTAGGGAGCTGATAAACAAGTATGGCTTTTCTGAGCCTTGCTAATCTGAATCTTCAGTCAAAGCGATTTTGCTTCCTGATTTTCTCAGTCATGATTCTATCTCACTAATGTTTATACATCATCCTTTATTGTGAAAGAATACGAAATAGAGAAAAAGCTCAGGTCTTGGGATTTTAAGTGCAATAGACCAATTTCTAACCTGTCTCCATCCAGAATGTTCTCCCTGTTTACTGGGCCACAGTTAGACTGAGGCATCCCATCTCATCCTCACTCTTTTGATAGCCCAGTGCGAAAGAGGTGAATGGGGACTTTGCCCACTCTTCCCCTATCTTGATTCTCAACCTGACATCAGTTAGCTTGGTACAGACCAGGGATCGAAGCAGGAGCCTCCTCTGAACTAAGATAACACGGTGTGGAGCTGGATGAGCACAGCAGGCCAAGCAGCATCAGAGGAGCAGGAAGGCTGACGTTTTGGGCCTAGACCCTTCTTCAGAAAAACTGTTTGCCTTAACCTGTCATTCCTCACGAGTAGTGGCAGATGAAGTTTAGTTTAGATAAAAGGGAAGGGTATAACGATGACTGCATGACTCTTCTTCCCTTTTGATCTCTTTTTATTCTGTATCTCCATGCAGGACATACTCAATTACATTAACAGGAAAGAGTTTGAGCCTCTTCAGAAAGTTGACCAGCTGAACTTGGAGAAGGAGAAAAACAAAATATTTCTTCGATTTTGTAAGTACGGCTGTTACATTATCTGTTGTTTACGGCCAAGGCTGGACCAGAAAGTTTGACTCCATTGGTTTCTTATATGGCCTGCCTGTAGATGAAGAGGAGATCACATTCCCTCCAACATATCGATATGAGCGAGGATCCCGGGATGTATATGTTTGTCACAAACAGAAGCCCACTGGGGTACGTAATGGCTTTCCTAGTTGTTAGCAGACTTCTCATCCTTCACCTCACCCAGTCCCCTCCTTGTCACTGCTGAAATTGTTAAAATATTTGGAACTGCTGGTTTGCAATGAATATATATGCAACTGGATTTGTAGTCAGTCATAGAAGGTCTCGAACTCAAACTCATAGAAGTTTGTGAATCTTGAGAATTCCCGAGCCTGGAAAACTGTGAATGGTCGTTTGTTGTGTATATCTAAGAGTCAAAAAGTGGAGTTGAAATAAAAGATTATCCATCATCCTGTTGAATGATAGAACAGACTTGGCGTACTAGTATTCCTACTTAATTATTGTAAGTTCTACAGCGCAGAAAGCCATTTGGCCCATTGTGGCTTTGCCGACACCTTGCAAGCCCTATTCCACTCTGCTCATTTGCAAAAGGTTGCAGATTCAACGGTTATAGCAACCCTTTCAGACAGTGCATTTCAGATCATGCAGTTGCCTTTTGTTCTGACCAATGGTTTGAGACTGGCATTCCACTCCCCTTGTTTCCCCCCCCCCGCCACCCACCATGAAAAGCCAGCAATCTTCCATGAGACCTAGTAGTTCTCAATTATAGAGGAACTTAGCTGGGACCAAATAAATTTTAGTTTTGTAATGACCTCAAATGAAATGTTTTGAACCTATTATTTCGGCGTCACGTTCCTTGATTCCATTCATCTTTCTTCTTGTGGAAAATGGGCCAAAGCTAATGTTTGTATTTGCGTTACCATTGACTTAGATTAAATCTTTACATTCTAACATAAAAGATGCTTTTTAGAAAATATTGTGAATTGTCACCATCCGTTTATACTTCACAGGAGATACTTGAGAAGGAGGCCAAGAAACAAAGTACACAACTATTGCAGGTGTTGGAAATTGGAAGTAAAAATAGGAAATGCTGGACAAATATTGGAGAGGGAAATGGTTCGGGTTTACAGACTTCTGTCAAAGTGCATGTATGGTCATTTTTTTCTATGGCCTGGACTCCAAGAAAATCAAGTGACCTTTCTTTGAACATGGCTCAGCTTTCACAAAGTTTGACAAATGTTCTTTTTCTTTTCTGCTCCGCAGCTCAAGTCTAATCAACATTTCACCTGATGCTGCCAGTTGTATTAGTTCGTTCAGCTTGCTGGATTTGAGTTCTAGCACTGAAGTCACAGAAAATTAGCATCATTGGCAACCATTGATTTTTCATATAACTAAATGACTTGCAGTTCTGAAAAGGCTGAAAGCAAAATATTTTCAATATAAATCCTTCAATGAAGAACAATAGTATAAGTTGGCGAAAACGGTGATGATACCTTCACCTCATAAGAGCTTCTTAACATTTCACAACATCTTTATCAAATCATAGAGCATCGATAAGAGGCTTTTCAGTCCATCATGGTTGCTCTGGCTCTTCAGAAAATGTCAAAAGTTGAGGAGTAGGCAGGTCGAACTGAAGCAAGGGACACTGGCAAAGTGAAGCAGGATCTGTCAATTCAGAGCCTGATAGTATAAATGAAATGGCAGAGTAAATACAGGTGCTCTTTCCATCAACAGGTCCGCACAAATGTTCCATCGTGGTGCGACAGAATTTTGTGGAAATCGTACCCCGAGACCCACATCATTTGTAATTCATATGGTGAGTAAATGTGATCTTGATCCTGCAACAGATAATGTTGCAAGTAAGCCTCTGTTTATTACAGCGTGTTCTGTTGATTTGATTCATTATCATAAATACCAAAAGCCATTTGGTCCATGCATTGTTTTGAGATATTTAATAGTATCAAGGGAGGGTATTTGCCTCATTGTCTATTTCATGGTGAAGAGCTATATAACTGCAAATCTATGGTGAAGGCCTACATAACAGCCAGTCTTAAGGCTGTGATAATGGGAACTGCAGATGCTGGAGATTCCAAGATAATAAAATGTGAGGCTGGATGAACACAGCAGGCCAAGCAGCATCTCAGGAGCACAAAAGCTGACGTTTCGGGCCTGGACTCTTCATCAGAGAGGGGGATGGGGGGAGGGAGCTGGAATAAATAGGGAGAGAGGGGGAGGCGGACCGAAGATGGAGAGGAGATAGGTCAGTCCAGGGATCACGAGAGTTGTAGTGGGAGTGCAGGTACACCATTATTGCACCAGTTGGTGATTGACTTGAGAAACAGCTCTGTTGGATACAACAGTAGTGGCCATTTCTGTAATGGCTCTATAAAGTAATAAGAAATTACAAGATGTTCCACAGGAACCTGTGTTAGACAGAATCTGACACAGCAACATAAAGCTGGAACCCAAAAGCTTCAACCAAGTGGTAGACTTTAATGAGTGTCATGAAAGCAAAAGCGAGATCTCTTATGGAGTAGATTCAAAATTTAGAGCAAAAGTGTTTGAAGCTCAGTGATCGAGAGAAGAAAATCAAGAGCATGCAAGAGGGCCAGAATTGGAGGCCCACGGATATTGCCAAGTATTGAAGAGCTGCAGGAATTTATTGATGTGGGAATGGCCAGGCTACACCACTGTGGGTTTTGAACGTAATTATGCAAATTTTGATTTGTAGTTGTATGACCAGGAATGAGTGTAGGGGGTGATGGCTAAAGATGTTTTGATGCAAGCTAGGACACAGGCAGCCAAGTTTTGGATGAGCTGATGTTTACAGAGGGTGTTTTCCGTTGATCACAAGCCAAATGCTGAAATATATAACCAGATGTCAGTCCTTGTCCCGAAGTTTGTTCATTTCTAGAATACAGCACTAAGCTATGTCAGCCTCCTACATACGACCTCAGTGTTCCTGCAGTCCCTCTTTACAGTTCTCTAAGACCGTAATCCAATAAAATCCTGTACCTGTATGTTTTAACAAGAAAATTGCCATGAATAGGTGGTAGGTTTTTATTGATTTTTTTTTTTTCTCTCTCCTACCCGGATGCCATTCCAGACATTAATCATGTGGTGTTTTGCTTTCTCGTAATAGTCTTTAAAACAGGAGTGAGTAAACATTTCAGCTGGGGAGGCATCTTTGATGATGGAAATTTTATGAGGATGTTTCCATAAAATGCTCAAAAGAATAACAATTAAAGTGAAATATGTAACCATAAAATATAATTATACTATCCTGCTAATGTACGCAATAATGAAACCAAATGATCGTCATTTCTGTCTCCATCTGAGAAGCGATCTCATTGAAACATGTAAGATTCTGAAGATGCTTGGTGAGGTTGATACTGAAATCGTTTACTGTATTCATAGAATCTTAAACCCTCAGGGGTACAGTCTCAGGACAAGGGTTCAATCATTTAGGACTGATGTTAGAATATTTCCACTCAACGGGTTGTGAACCTTTTTGAATCTCTACCCACTCATCAAAAAAATATTTTTAGTGCTGAGATAGAAAGGTTGCTGGTTTCTTGGAATCAAGGGATATGGAGGGGGTGGGGAAGGGCGGCAAGGTGGAGTTGAAACCCAAGATCAATCCCTATTATATTGAATGAGCAGGGCTGTCTCACTGGGGTGAGTGGCCTGCTCTTGTTTCCTGTTCACTTGGCTTGCCAAGATTCCCAGTATTAGCGAGTTTTGAGAAGATTTGTAGCTCAGGTTGAGGTTCTGGATGTGAGATTTCTCGCTGAGCTGGAAGGTTCGTTTTCAGACTTTTCGTCACCATTCTAGGTAACGTCATCAGTGAACCTGATAAATAAATAGAAAGCGGGACATAACGCCAGTGCTTCGTCGGAGGCTCCTCACTGATGATGTTACCTAGAATGGTGACGAAACGTCTGAAAACGAACCTTCCAGCTCAGCGAGCAATCTCACATCCATTCCCAGTATTCCTTCATGTAATCTTCCTTTCTCTCTCATGTTGACTGCACTCCTTGGGAAACCCCTGTGCCAGATGCACTAGAAGATCACCCTAAAGACCAGTCCAGAATCACATACGTCCTTGTACTTGATACTTGTTATTTTGGAAACCCAACAAGAGCATTAGAAGAACTCCCAATGGACATTTGAAAACTCATTTTTGCTCCAGTTTTTGACAAGCTAATCATGAGGATGCCTAATAGATCACAGTGCAGCCACTTGAGTTAATATCTCCCTTTCTCATCGACATTTCAATGAATGCTGGAAGTCAGAGATTCACCAGAATCAGCTTGGAACTGTACCACGCTTGGACCTGGCTCCTGCTGAGTTTGAAAGGAGGGTGAATTGTAATATCCCAGAAAATCTGTAACATCATAGAAATATATCAGGAGTAGACTATTCAAGATGATAGTGGCTGATCATTTAACTCGGTCTGCTGTTTCCTTTTTCTTTCCATATGCCCTTCAGACCTAAGAACTATACCTCTTGAAAATCAATATTTTGGCGTCAATAGTTGCCTGTGGCAGAGAGTTGGCTGAATAGAAATTGATCCAAAGTATCCCAAAGCAGAGAAAGGTTGATGTAAGAGAAATATTTTCAAGCTGTGGCGGCTTAGTTCAGACAGGTGGAATCCATGGCCCGCAATATAAGGGGAGTCCTGGAGCATGCAAGTGTTCTTAGAAACCACGTGATCAGAAAGTGCCACAGGATGCAGAAACTTGAGTTCCAAGATTCAGCGTTCAAGCAGTGGCTGGAGACACTCTCACATCTGTGAGACTGAGAGTTATATGGATAACACATTGAGCGGTGGTCACGCCGCAGCTGAAGGCCCTGGCTGACTATCAAGCAGCAGAAAAGAAACAGACATGCAGTTCAGGAGCCCCCTGGACTGCACATCTCAAATCAGTTTTCTCTTTTTGAAGGCTCAGATTCCTCGATCAGCCAGAGCTATGTTTGTGGTGCCACAATCAGCTTAGCTTGCAGGAGCGGAGGTGGAAGAAATGATGACCAAAAGTGATAGGAGATTAGTTCGAAGAACAGTTCAACATGTTTGTTGCTATAGACATTATTGCTAAGCACAAGGGAGATGTCAGGAGACCAGAGAATTGCAAACGTTTGGCCCTAGTTCAAAAAAGGCTGTATGGATAAACCCAGCAGCGATAGGCCACTCAGTTTAACTTCACTGAAGTAACAGCAGATGACTGGATGTTGCAGATCTGAAATTGAAGTTAGTGCTGAAGACAGGCTGGCAGCATTCTGTGGGAAGAGAAACAGAGTTGACATTAAAGTCCCATGACTCTTCTTGGAAACTAAATAACTTCAGTGGCTTGGCTTCTGTGACAAGGAAGCTTCTAAAAATAGTTATTCAGGATAGAATTAGTGGTCACATGGAAAATGGTGAGTTGATTAGCAAGATCTAGCTAAACTTTCTAAAAGGAGATTTTATGATGGATTAACTTGCTGGAGTCTTTTTGATGCATTAATAAGATGCATGAGGCTAATATTTTGTTGTGGTGAAGATGAACTTTCAAAAGACAATTGATACTGTGCTGCACAAACCTGAGGAAAACTTATAGCTCATGGAATTAAAGGGATAGTAACAACGTGGATACTAAATTGGTTGAGTGGAAGGAAACACAGTAATGGTTAATAAATATTTTTCAAGCTGGAGCAAGATTTATGATGAAGATCCTCTAGGATTGGGATTGAACCCTTTACCTGATATATGTTAATGATCTAGACCTTGGTGTGCAGGGGACAGTTTCGAAGTTTTGTATCATCCACAAACTTAGCATTGTCACCGTCACAGTTTACAATATCGAAGTCCAAAAAGGCATAGGCAGTTTAGTTAGGTTGGCCAGAAGGGTGGCAGGTGAAGTTCGATACAGAGTCATTGAGGTCTGCAGCACAGAGAAAGGCCCTTCGGCCCACCACATCAAAAACAACTACCTTGATTTATTTGATTCGTTTATAGTCCAGTGTATCTTGCTACAAAGTACAGTGAAAGATGTTATATAGTGTCCCCATTCTCTGGCACCATCTTCAAACATGGTAAAATAAACCAAAACACAGATTATAACAGCAAAAAAAAAGAAAGAAATAAGGCCAGGCTTGAGTCCCCATTACCGTGCCATCACTGCTGGAATGAAAGTCACTACTTTTTGGCACCATCCCACCTCCACTGTCCTTCCTCTTGAGTCCTCTATGGACCTCATCCATGTAGATGCCATTGATGCTGCTGGATACCAAACCAGCATGGAAACTGGCCGTAGGCCTGACTTGTTTGTGCCAACCACATTCCCTGAACTGAACAATTCCGTTTGCCTGCGGTTGGCCCATATCCCTCTAAATTTTTCCTTTCCACTGACCTGTCCGAATGACTTTTAAATGTCATAATTGTACTTGCCTCTACCTCCGCTTCTGGCACCTTGTTGCGTATACACAACAACCCTCTATGGAGGATGTTGCCTTCCGACCCCTTTAAATCTCTCCTCTCATCTTTTTTTAAAAAATGCTCTGTAGTTTTGAACTCCCCTATCCTGATGAAATGCTGCTCATGATTTTATGAAGTTTTATAAAGTCACTCTTCAGCCTTTTGCGCTCCAGTGGGAAAATGGTCCCAGACTATCTGACCCCTCCTTGTAACTCAAACCTTCCAGTTGTGGTGACATCCTTGTAAATCATTTCCATATCCTTTCAAGTTTAATAACATCCTATGGCAATGTGACCGAAGTGATTTGCAAATGTAACCAGCGTGATGCAAACAAGCAAAAAGGCACAATGAATGGTTCAGGTCTGGAATGCATAGCCTGGAAGGGAAGTGGGGCAGATGATGTTGACATGGGATAGTGCCAAGTTCTCTGAGCTTTGTGAACAACAGTATTTCTCAACTTGGCTAATTGAAGAAGCCTAAACCATTTTGAGCATTCAGTGAATGAGAAATTGAACTGAAATCCTGTCTGCCGGGGAGGCATGATGTGAAACTTAAGTGGCACCTTTGCAAAGAGCTGGAGGACCTTTTGCTAATAATCTGCCTCAGTCAGTAATTTATCTTGCTTTCCCTGGGACCTTGCTGTTTCCAGATTGCTGTCATTTTGCCTAAAATTACCAAAGACTAACCACTGCATTTTTTTTATTAGAAGAACCGATTGCTTGTGAATGACTTTGACGGAAACAAAAGTTATAAGGTGTTAGCCTTTGGCGATTTTGAATACCATTTCCATTAGGTTGTTTTGCATTTATACAACCTTTTTCCTGTTTGTCATTGGTATGATTCCTTTGTTCACTTCTCCCCTAACCCAAATTCCCTGCTCTGAATCCAACCCTACTCAAACTTAATCCACACTAAAGAGGAAGCACATGTGGTCTTCATCAGTTTCTGGCTCTCTATGGAATCAAATATCCGGTTAATCACACGACCCGAACCAAAACGCGTCCAGGAGACAGCTGTCCCCTTTCAGAACCAAAATCTTAGCAACTGAGAAATGCTTTCAAAGGTGATTTTTGCATTTGCTGATTCTTGGATACTGTGTGTGACCAGCTGACCTCTTCACAACTAGTCCCCTTCAGACAGAAGTTTCATAAAATTATGATGAAATCACAGGATCCCTACAGTGTAAAAGCAGGCCATTTGGCCCATCAAATCTACACCGACCCACCACAGATCATCCCACCTAAACCCATCCCTGCATTTCCCACCCTAGACACTGTGGACTGCGGGCAAAAACTAGAGCACCAGAGGAAACCCATGCAGACATGGGGCGAATATGCAAACTCCACAGCTGCCCGAGGCTGGAATTGAATCTGTCTCCCCGGTGCTGTGAGGCAGCCAATGCTAAACGCTGAGCCACTGTGCTGCCTCAAGGAGCGAGTCGCAGTCTGAATTATACATTGTTGTTGTTCTTCCTCCTCTTCTCTTCTCTTCTCTTCTCTTCTTCCTCCTCTTTCCTCTCTTCTCTTTCCTCTCTTCTCTTTCCTCTCTTCTCTTTCCTCTCTTCTCTTTCCTCTCTTCTCTTTCCTCTCCTCTCTTCTCTTTTTCCTCTCCTCTCTTCTCTTTCCTCTCCTCTCCTCTCTTCTCTTTTTCCTCTCCTCTCTTCTCTTTCCTCTCCCCTCCTCTCTTCCCTTTCCTCTCCCCTCCTCTCTTCCCTTTCCTCTCCCCTCCTCTCCTCTCTTCCCTTTCCTCTCCCCTCCTCTCCTCTCTTCCCTTCCCTTTCCTCTCCTCTCCTCTCTTCCCTTTCCTCTCCTCTCCTCTCTTCCCTTCCCTTTCCTCTCCTCTCTTCCCTTCCCTTTCCTCTCCTCTCTTCCCTTTCCTCTCCTCTCCTCTCCTCTCCTCTCCTCCCTTCCCTTTCCTCTCCTCTCCTCTCTTCCCTCTCCTCTCCTCTCTTCCCTCTCCTCTCCTCTCTTCCCTCTCCTCTCCTCTCTTCCCTCTCCTCTCCTCTCCTCTCCTCTCTTCCCTTTCCTCTCCTCTCCTCTCCTCTCCTCTCTTCCCTCTCCTCTCCTCTCCTCTCTTCCCTTCCCTTTCCTCTCTTCCCTTCCCTTTCCTCTCTTCCCTTCCCTTTCCTCTCTTCCCTTCCCTTTCCTCTCTTCCCTTCCCTTTCCTCTCCTCTCTTCCCTCTCCTCTCCTCTCTTCCCTTTCCTCTCCTCTCTTCCCTTTCCTCTCCTCTCTTCCCTTTCCTCTCCTCTCTTCCCTTTCCTCTCCTCTCTTCCCTTTCCTCTCCTCTCTTCCCTTTCCTCTCCTCTCTTCCCTTTCCTCTCCTCTCCTCTCTTCCCTTCCCTTCCCTTTCCTCTCCTCTCTTCCCTTTCCTCTCCTCTCCTCTCCTCTCCTCTCTTCCCTTTCCTCTCCTCTCTTCCCTCTCCTCTCCTCTCCTCTCCTCTCTTCCCTTCCTCTCCTCTCTTCCCTTCCCTCTCCTCTCTTCCCTCCCTCACCTCTCATCCTCACCACTCCACTCTCTCCCTACCCATTCCACTCCTCTCTTCCCTTTTCCTCTCCTCTCTTCCCTCTCCTCTCCCTCTTCCCTCACCACCTCCTCTCTCCCCTCTCCTCTTCCACTCTTCCCCTTTCCTCTCCTCTCTTCCCTTTCCTCTCCTCTCTTCCCATTCCTCACCTCTCTTCCCTTCCTCTCCTCTCTTCCCTTTCCTCTCCTCTCTTCCCTTCCTCATCTCTCTTCCTCATTCCTCTCCTCCTCTCTTCCACTCCTCTCCTCTCTACCTCTCCTCACCCTCTCTTCCCTCTCCTCTCCTCTCTTCCCACTCCTCCTCTCCTCTCCTCTCCTCTCCTCTCCTCTCCTCTCCTCTCTTCCCTCTCCTCTCCTCTCTTCCCTCTCCTCTCCTCTCCTCTCCTCTCCTCTCCTCTCCTCTCCTCTCCTCTCCTCTCCTCTCTTCCCTCTCCTCTCCTCTCTTCCCTCTCTTCCCTCTCCTCTCCTCTCCTCTCCTCTCCTCTCCTCTCCTCTCCTCTCCTCTCTTCCCTCTCCTCTCCTCTCTTCCCTCTCCTCTCCTCTCCTCTCCTCTCCTCTCCTCTCCTCTCTCTCCTCTCCTCTCCTCTCCTCTCTTCCCTCTCCTCTCCTCTCTTCCCTCTCCTCTCCTCTCTTCCCTCTCCTCTCCTCTCCTCTCCTCTCCTCTCCTCTCCTCTCTTCCTCTCCTCTCCTCTCTTCCCTCTCCTCTCCTCTCTTCCCTCTCTTCCCTCTCCTCTCCTCTCCTCTCCTCTCCTCTCCTCTCCTCTCCTCTCCTCTCCTCTCCTCTCCTCTCCTCTCCTCTCCTCTCCTCTCCTCTCCTCTCCTCTCCTCTCTTCCTTCCCTTTCCTCTCCTCTCTTCCCTCTCCTCTCCTCTCTTCCCTTTCCTCTCCTCTCTTCCCTTTCCTCTCCTCTCTTCCCTTCCCTTTCCTCTCCTCTCTTCCCTTTCCTCTCCTCTCCTCTCTTCCCTTTCCTCTCCTCTCCTCTCTTCCCTTTCCTCTCCTCTCTTCCCTTTCCTCTCCTCTCTTCCCTTCCCTTTCCTCTCCTCTCTTCCCTCTCCTCTCCTCTCTTCCCTTTCCTCTCCTCTCTTCCCTTTCCTCTCCTCTCTTCCCTTCCCTTTCCTCTCCTCTCTTCCCTCTCCTCTCCTCTCTTCCTTTCCGCTCCTCTCCTCTCTTCCCTTCCTCTCCTCTCCTCTCTTCCCTTCCCTTTCCTCTCCTCTCTTCCCTTTCCTCTCCTCTCTTCCCTTCCCTTTCCTCTCCTCTCTTCCCTCTCCTCTCTTCCCTTCCTCTCCTCTCCTCTCTTCCCTTCCCCTCTCCTCTCTTCCTTTCCTCTCCTCTCTTCCCTTTCCTCTCCTCTCTTCCCTTCCCTTTCCTCTCCTCTCTTCCCTTTCCTCTCTCTCTTTCCCTTCCTCTCCTCTCTTCCCTTTCCTCTCCTCTCTTCCCTTTCCTCTCCTCTCTTCCCTTTCCTCTCCTCTCCTCTCCTCTCCTCCTTCCCTCTCCTCTCCTCTCCTCTCCTCTCCTCTCCTCTCTCTCCTCTCCTCTCTTCCCTCTCCTCTCCTCTCCTCTCCTCTCTTCCCTTTCCTCTCCTCTCCTCTCCTCTTCTTCCCTTTCCTCTCCTCTCCTCTCTTCCCTTTCCTCTCCTCTCCTCTCTTCCCTTTCCTCTCCTCTCCTCTCTTTCCTCTCCTCTCCTCTCTTCCCTTTCCTCTCCTCTCCTCTCCTCTCTCCCTTTCCTCTCCTCTCCTCTCCTCTCTTCCCTTTCCTCTCCTCTCCTCTCTACCTCTCCTCTCCTCTTCTCTCTTTCCCTTGACCGTCCTCTCCTCTCCTCTCTTCCCTTTCCTCTCCTCTCCTCTCTTCCCTTTCTCTCCTCTCCTCTCTTACCTCTCCTCTCCTCTCCTCTCTTCCCTTCCTGTCCTCTCATCTCCTCTCCTCTCTTCCCTTTCCTCTCCTCTCTTCCCTTTCCTCTCCTCTCTTCCCTTTCCTGTCCTCTCCTCTCCTCTCTTCCCTCTCCTCTCCTCTCTTCCTCTCCTCCTCTCCTCTCCTCTCCTCTCCTCTCCTCTCCTCTCCTCTCCTCTCTCTCCTCTCCTCTCTCTCCTCCCTTTCCTCTCCTCTCCTCTCTTCCCTCTCCTCTCCTCTTCTCTTCTCCCTTTCCTCTCCTCTCCTCTCCTCTCCTCTCTCCTTTCCTCTCCTCTCTTCCCTTTCCTCTCCTCTCTTCCCTTTCCTCTCCTCTCTTCCCTTCCCTCTCCTCTCCTCTCTTCCCTTCCCTCTCCTCTCCTCTCTTCCCTCTCCTCTCCTCTCTTCCCTCTCCTCTCCTCTCTTCCCTTTCCTCTCCTCTCTTCCTTCCCTTTCCTCTCCTCTCTTCCCTCTCCTCTCCTCTCCTCTCTTCCCTTCCCTCTCCTCTCCTCTCCTCTCCTCTCCTCTCTCTCTTCCCTTTCCTTCCTCTCTCTCCTCTCCTCTCCTCTCTTCCCTCTCCTCTCTCCCTTTCCTTTCTCCTCTCTTCCCTCTCCTCTCCTCCTCTCCTCTCTTCCCTTTCCTTCCTCTCCTCTCCTCTCCTCTCCTCTCTTCCCTTTCCTCTCCTCTCCTCTCCTCTCTTCCCTTTCCTCTCCTCTGCTCTCTTCCCTTTCCTCTCCTCTCCTCTCTTCCCTTTCCTCTCCTCTCCTCTCTTCCCTTTCCTCTCCTCTCTTCCCTTTCCTCTCCTCTCTTCCTTTCCTCTCCTCTCTCTCCTCTCTTCCCTCTCCTCTCCTCTCTTCCCTCTCCTCTCCTCTCTTCCCTCTCTCTCCTCTCTTCCCTCTCCTCTCCTTCCTCTCCTCTCCTCTCTCTCTCCTCTCCTCTCCTCTCCTCTCCTCTCCTCTCCTCTCCTCTCCTCTCTTCCCTTTCCTCTCCTCTCCTCTCCTCTCCTCTCTTCCTCTCCTCTCCTCTCCTCTCTTCCCTTTCCTCTCCTCTCCTCTCTTCCCTCTCCTCTCCCTCTCCTCTCTCTCCTCTCTTCTCCTCTCCTCTCTTCCCTCTCCTCTCCTCTCTTCCCTCTCTCTCTCTCTCTCTCCCTCTCCTCTCCTCTCTTCCCTCTTCTCTCCTCTCTCTCCCTCTCCTCTCCTCTCTTCCCTCTCCTCTCTTCCCTCTCCTCTCCTCTCTTCCCTCTCCTCTCCTCTCTTCCCTCTCCTCTCATCTCTTCCCTCTCCTCTCCTCTCCTCTCCTTCCTCTCTTCCCTCTCATCTCCTCTCCTCTCCTCTCTTTCCTGTCCTCTCCTCTCCTCTCTTCCCTTCTCCTCTCTCCTCTCCTCTCCTCTCCTCTCCTCTCCTCTCTCTCTCCTCTCCTCTCCTCTCTCTCCTCTCTCTCTCTTCCCTTTCCTCTCCTCTCGTCTCGTCTCTTCCTTTCCTCTCCTCTCGTCTCGTCTCTTCCCTTTCCTGTCCTCTCATCTCCTCTCCCTCTCTTCCCTCTCCTCTCCTCTCCTCTCCTCTCCTCTCCTCTCCTCTCCTCTCTCTCCTCTCCTCTCTTCCCTTCCTTTTCCTCTCCTCTCTTCCCTTTCCTCTCCTCTCTTCCCTTTCCTCTCCTCTCTTCCCTTTCCTCTCCTCTCCTCCTCTTCCCTCTCCTCTCCTCTCTTCCCTTTCCTGTCCTCTCCTCTCCTCTCTTCCCTCTCCTCTCCTCTCTTCCCTCTCCTCTCCTCTCTTCCCTCTCCTCTCCTCTCTTCCCTCTCCTCTCCTCTCTTCCCTCTCCTCTCCTCTTTTCCCTTTCCTCTCCTCTCCTCTCTTCCTTCTCTCCTCTCCTCTCTTCCCTCTCCTCTCCTCTCCTCTCTTCCTCCCCTCTCCTCTCCTCTCCTCTCTTCCCTCTCCTCTCCTCTCTTCCCTCTCCTCTCTTCCCTTTCCTGTCCTCTTCCTCTCCTCTCTTCCCTCTCCTCTCCTCTCCTCCCTTCCCTTTCCTCTCCTCTCTTCCTTTTCCTCTCCTCTCTTCCCTTCCCTTTCCTCTCCTCTCTTCCCTTTCCTCTCCTCTCCTCTCTTCCCTCTCCTCTCCTCTCTTCCCTCTCCTCTCCTCTCCTCTCTTCCCTCTCCTCTCCTCTCTTCCCTCTCCTCTCCTCTCCTCTCCTCTCCTCTCCTCCCTTCCCTTTCCTCTCCTCTCTTCCTTTTCCTCTCCTCTCTTCCCTTCCCTTTCCTCTCCTCTCTTCACTCTCCTCCTCCTCTCCTCTCTTCCCTTTCCTCTCCTCTCTTCCCTTTCCTCTCCTCTCTTCTCCTCTCCTCTCTTCCTCCTCCTCTCCTCTCCTCTCTTCCCTTCCTCTCCTCTCCTCTCCTCTCCTCTCCTCTCCTCTCCTCTCCTCTCCTCTCCTCTCCTCTCTTCCCTTTCCTCTCCTCTCCTCTCCTCTCCTCTCTTCCTTTCCTCTCCTCTCCTCTCTTCCCTTTCCTCTCCTCTCCTCTCGTCTCTTCCCTTTCCTCTCCTCTCCTCTCTTCCCTCTCCTCTCCTCTGCTCTCCTCTCCTCTCCTCTCCTCTCCTCTCCTCTCCTCTCCTCTCCTCTCTTCCCTTTCCTGTCCTCTCATCTCCTCTCCTCTCTTCCCTCTCCTCTCCTCTCTTCCCTCTCCTCTCCTCCCTCTCCCTCTCCTCTCTTCCCTCTCCTCTCCTCTCTTCCCTCTCCTCTCCTCTCTTCC